>NC_092336.1:483574166-483887500 GCF_046630445.1 Rutidosis leptorrhynchoides
AAGCCCGTATTTCCTCCCTGGTCTATAGAGATCCAACCACCGTATCCTACTTATAACCCAGTTGAAGCATTCTATAACACATATGGTTATGCATGGAACCCCTACTAGTATCAGTATCAACCCTAGTTTATTTAGTTTTATTTATTTTATTTTTATAATGTTACTACATTTAGCACTTATGTGATATTGTAATAGTTTTTATAATTTTCTAACTTTTATTATTATTAGATTTTAATAATTTTTGAATGTGGGGTAATATACCAAACTTCAAAAATATGTATATATGTTTGCAGTTTATCTTATGTACACAACAGGGTAAAACAACGCATTTTCAAATACTGGCATTAAGTTCAGCAAAAGCAACTAATTTTGACGACAAGATAAAAAATAAATGTGATGTAACAACAAGACGGAATGAACAAATGATATGCACCATTTATCATTCAACACAAGCAACAATATGTTTGGAAAATTTGGTAAAATTTAATCATTTTTTTTGCGCTAATCACCCTCAATAATTTAAATTGTTACTGATTTCTTGCAAATGAGGGCATTGCAAGATCTTAAGTGTGGGAAGGGGTTAAATTCTTCCGGATTTTAAAATTTTTACTTTATACACTTGGTTACCATTAGAAATACTAGTAAAGCAGTAGTTGTATTAGAATCTAGTGCTCTCTGATAATAAAGAACAACCCTAGTCTTATATACTGACTACCCAATTCTAGTAAAATTTTTCAAAATTTTCAATTAAATGAACTCAAAATCATGTTTATACATATTTATGAATGATAAAACTAGGTGTTAACACCGAAATTATTGTTACCTTGGAAAGGACATAAATTGAGAAAAAAACCAAAATGTTAGAATTCATTTAAAATGGAATAGAGGAGAATAAAAAGGCAAAGAAAGGAAAATAAAAGCCAAGTGTGGGAAATTTTTACCAAGTTATTCAAAACATATATCACATATTTTTGTACAATTAATTGAAAATACTTTTGTTTTGGACGATAATTAACTGTTTTACCTGATGAAAGAAAAGAAGAGATGGATCTACACGATGAATCAATTCCATCATTAAAAGGAAGTAAAGTCTTCCGAAAGAGAAACGCGCTTCTTGATTTAGGTCATGAAGTTGTCGTCCAGACCAGCTGTAGGTTGATGAAAAATCTAGAAAAGTTATCACTAAAATCAGCAGGAAATCCACGGACCTCGGCATCAAACAGGGTCACCAAGTGGTCAGACTTATCCTAACCATGAGAGGATCTGTCTTGTAAAATGGGGAGGACGCCGTGCAAATTAGCTGGATAAGACTAATGAATCAGATCCCAGAAAGGATAATCTCCTTAAAGATCAAAAATCAGCTTTTAAGACTGATATTACTCAATCCTAGAGATTGACCTTAAAGATTGAGAATTACAAACTCATGGAATTCGATGATATCTAAACTCGAGCTTAAACGAGAAAATATTTTGATCAAAAATAAAACCGATTTGTTTTCTGAAAACCCATTTTCAATGCGTTCATTACCATTGAACGTAAAATCCTAGGAATTCACATGGAATTCATTAGGTCACCTGAACCAAATCGGGTGTCAACCGTAAGAACGGTGGTTGCATAGCATGGTCGAAGACAGGACCTTGTGTCAGACCGAAAAATTATAAGAATGAGCTTTACTATTGCTCCTACAAAGGATAATAATTGCGTCCGACACGTTATAGACCATAATTAAAAGTATGTCAGGGGACATTGCCTTAACAATTGCTTGTTCAACGCTTTCCTTTACAACCGGACGGTAGTTTACCGAAAGGTAATATACGGGGCAAGTATACTGGACGTGTTGTGTCATAACCCGTCCTTAACCATAAGAACGAGTTAGATAACGTATGATTTCATTGCGAGGTATTGACCTCTATATGCGACATTTTTAAAAGAACAACTGCATTTATTTTACATTACAAACCATAACTCTTATTTTAATACAAGCTTTAGACAATAAAAAGATGATTATCGTTTAGCGATAATCTTAGACTTACAAACTTTACATGTGATGATAACAATACGATTTCTAGCATATTTTACATTACAATTCCTCGGATATGCAGTTTTATTTTTGACACAAATATGCATACTCAAGATCTTGCTTAAATTCAACATGTTGCAGCGGAAGCTTTTAGTTATCACCTGAGAATAAACATGCTTAAAACGTCAACATAAAGTTGGTGAGATATAGGTTTAATGCCGGCAGCAATATATATATATATAGACCACAAGATTTCATATATAAACATTTTAATAAAAATATTCTAAGTGGTTGAGCACTTGGTAACCATACTTAACATTTAATCACGTCGCATATTCCCTTTATTATGAAATCTTACTACACCGTACCAAGTATAGTCACGAAACGAAGTACTGTGCAACCGTTGAATACTGGTCGTCCAGTCCGGTTGGGGTTGTCAGGCCCGATAGATCTATCAACAGGATTCGCGTTTACAATACCGCTGTAAATAGTAGTTACCAAGCTACAGGGAAGTATGCCAGTGGTACAACTCAACGTAGAATATATTTTTCAGTTACTTGTGTCCATATCGTAAAACATAAAATACATGTATTCTCATCCCGAAATGTTTAGAGTTTAAAAGTGGGACTATATACTCACTTTTGCCTTGAAGATATATATATTTTGACTTGGTCTCCGGTTGATATCACGAACCTATTCATATATAATTTATCAATATATTTTCATTTTAAACAATCGTCACATATATATACTTATAATACTTTTAATGTCTTCTTAGTCCGTAGTTAGCAATTCAATTTTAATGGTTCATATTTAGGTGTTTAATAAATAAATAAACCCCCATCGAAATAAATAAAACCCCCATCGAAATAAATAAAACCCCCATCGTATTCGTATTGGTCGGGATTAATCTTGACCCACGGTACCGGTGTTGTCAAATGACGTGTTGCGTACATAAAGTACCGGTGTTGTCAAATGACGTGTTGCGTACAATCATGGGATCTTATGATTAATCTTCTCGTATTGTTTACGGGTGATCCTGAAATATATAAAATTAAATTATGAGTACATATATATAAAATATCATGTTATTTTAAAAAAATATGATTTATTTAATTTTTCTCCAATTATTTTCGTGGCTAAACTAGTCTTGGATATCCGATTTTGTTTTGGTCATAGTTTCTTCGTTACAACTCCGTTTTCGTTGGTTCAACTTGCCACTTCCTTGGATCGAGTCCTTCTTTAAGAATATGAACTGTAAATACCTTAGTTTGTATTCGAAATCACAGGTCATAGGTCAAACTTTGGTGAAACTTATGAAGTTAATCATTTTCCATCATGTAAACAACCTTAAATGATTATTTTTCTAAAAATACTTATACTTTGAGTTAAATCATGAAATTTTTATGTGTTATCATATTCATAGTAAATATCATTTTTCCAGAAAATAAACCTCCAATTCAAGGTTCAAGATAGTTTTTAATTATCCAACCCAAAACAGCCCCCGGTTGCACTCCGACGTCGTAAATTCAGTTTTTAAGGTGTTCTTTGAAAAACCAAGTTATACCTTGTTAAATTATCATATATTTATGATATATTACAGGTCTTGAAGTATTTTAAAAGTTAAGTTAGAAGGATCTATTTAGTTTGCAAACAAGTTTGAAATCATTCAAACTATGTTCTTGTTGTTAAAATTGTATACCATAAAATAAGATAGCTATATATATATGAATCGAATAAGGTTATGAACAAAGTTACTACCTCAAGTTACTTGGACAAGATTGCTGTAAAAGAGAAGTAAAAACCTAGAACCAAAAGAGTGGTGGAGTTTGATGAAAGATTGGAAGTAAACTTGTGTTCTTGGAAGGATTCTTGAAGTGTTTTTGTAAGGGTTTTCTTATGGTGATTAAGTGATGTTTTTGAAGCTAGATCTTCATGATTGTGAGCTGAGATGATAAAGGTTTTAAGGCTTCTAAGTGTGTGTGTTTTAGCTAGGATATTGAAGTAGTAATTGAATCAAAAATGGTCATCTTTATAGCCATAAATGGCGTGACCTATGGTAGACAAAAACAAAGTTCTAGCTTGTAATCTTGTGTAATTATTGATGCTAGAGGTTAAAATGAGTTTACCTCTTGGTGAGGGAAATAATAGGAGCTGATTAGGTGGTGATTTGATGTGTATATACCAATAGTAAATACGTATAGAAGCTAGGTATGATACGAGTACATATACTCTAGATATACGTATAGAAATCTTGTGAAAACGGAACGAGGATTCAAATATAGCTATCTTTTGTGAATACACTTATATTGTTTTATGTATTTAAATCCTTAAAAAGTGATTAAATACATTATATATACGATATATGTATAAACATTATAGGTCATAAGTATTTATGTCAAATAACGTTACGTATGGTTATCGTTTTGAAAACTTAAGTTAGTAGCTTCAAAATATACTTATAACTTATTGTTATTAATACAAAATGAGGTATTACAACATCCTTAGATCATGTTAAGTATGTATATATACATATATATACACAAACGTATAATTATCATATGTTATATAGTTCGTGATATCATCGGTCAACTAGACGGTCAAACGTTGTGTAAAACTCTTTTCAAAAACATAAATCTCAACAATTTGGATTGCTTATCATGTTGGTAAGGTTTAATTTATGTAAATATTAATCTTATAAGTATAGAACGATCGAAAAAGTGCGGGCCATTACATGTTGCTTTCCTAATACAAGGTTAGCAAGTGGGTGACACAAAACCACAAGTTTTGAGCTAAAATTTTCAAATCTGAAACCCACCAAACCCACAAAATGATTTTGCAAACACCGGTGAAGGGTTATTCCGGAAAACTTATCTAGGGTAAAAGCTAGAATGAAATTTTCAAAAGATCAAATGTTTTCATAAAGATCCAATTTCCTTAAAGGATCTAAATTTTATAGTCATGTGGGACTGTAAACCACATCGTTACTACCATTGTTTATACCGCCGTAAAGAAATCACTGATGTACAAAGTGTGAAGAATAAAGAAGTGATTCTAGTATTTCAAGACTATATTGCTTGAGGACAAGCAACGCTCAAGTGTGGGAATATTTGATAATGCTAAAAACGAACATATATTTCATAGCATTATTCCTCAAGAAAGACAAGCTTTTAGTTACAATTGTTCTATTTACAAGTGATATTCGGTTAAATAATAAAAGGTGAAGACAAAAGATAGATTCGACGAATTGAAGACGCAAACGACCAAAAAGCTCAAAAGTACAAAATACAATCAAAGAGGTTCCAATTATTGATAAGAAACGTCTCAGAATTACAAGAGTACAAGATTCAAAACGCAAAGTACAAGATATTAAATTGTACGCAAAGACGTTCGAAAATCCGGAACCGGGACCAGAGTCAACTCTCAACGCTCGGCGCAACGGACTAAAAATTACAAGTTAACTATGTATATAAATATAATATAATATATAATTAATTATATAAATTATATATATATATATATATATTATATTTATATATTAAAACCGTCGGCAGACTAGGATCCAAACTTGTGTGAGCTGGTTTTACGAACTCCGCGACTTGCGTAGTTTGTAGTGGAAAAATTCCGCGACTCGCTGAGAGACCCTGGACAAAAATGCCTATAAAAGCCAGCGCATTCTGAACGTAAAATATATCCTTTTTCTTCTTCTCTCATCAAACGTATTATATATATATATATATATTATAATTTTAATTTTAATTTTAATTTTAATTCTAATAATAAGGGTATGTTAGCGAATGTTGTAAGGGTGTAAGTCGAAATTCTGTCCGTGTAACGCTACGCTATTTTTAATCATTGTAAGTTATGTTCAACCTTTTTAATTTAATGTCTCGTAGCTAAGTTATTATTATGCTTATTTAATCCGAAGTAATCATGATGTTGGGCTAATTATTAAAATTGGGTAATTGGGCTTTGTACCATAATTGGGGTTTGAACAAAAGAACGACACTTGTGGAAATTAGACTATGGGCTATTAATGGGCTTTATATTTGTTTAACTAAATGATAGTTTGTTAATTTTAATATAAATATTTACAATTGGACGTCCATATAAATAACCATATACACTCGATCGGACACGATGGGCGGGATATTTATATGTACGAATAATCGCTCATTTAATCGAACACGGGAATGGATTAATAGTCACTAGAATTATTAAAACAGGGGTGAAATTATGTACAAGGACACTTGGCATAATTGATAACAAAGTAATAAAACCTTGTTACAGTTTAAGTCCCCAATTAGTTGGAATATTTAACTTCGGATATAAGGATAATTTGACGAGGACACTCGCACTTTATATTTATGACTGATGGACTGTTATGGACAAAAACCAGACGGACATATTAAATAATCCAGGACAAAGGACAATTAACCCATGGGCATAAAACTAAAATCAACACGTCAAACATCATGATTACGGAAGTTTAAATAAGCATAATTATTTTATTTCATATTTAATTTTCCATTATTTTATATTTAATTGCACTTCTAATTATCGCACTTTTATTTATTGTTATTGTATTTAATTGCACTTTTAATTATCGTATTTTTAATTATCGTAATTTTATTTTATCGCAATTTCATTATTGTTATTTACTTTACGCTTTAAATTAAGTTATATTTATTTTTAATATTTTACATTAGGTTTTAACTGCGACTAAAGTTTTAAAATCGACAAACCAGTCATTAAACGGTAAAAACCCCCCTTAATAATAATAATATTACTTATATATATATATATATATATATATATATATATATATATATATATATATTTGTATTTTTATAAATTAAAACTAATATAGCGTTAAGCTTTGTTTAAAAGATTTCCCTGTGGAACGAACCGGACTTACTAAAAACTACACTACTGTACGATTAGGTACACTGCCTATAAGTGTTGTAGCAACGTTTAAGTATATCCATTCTATAAATAAATAAATACCTTGTGTAAAATTGTATCGTATTTAATAGTATTTCCTAGTAAAATTTAATAGTATTTTATACCCCTTAGCTTTAACATCATAAACCTATTTCAATTAATCAAGTCTTAACAAGTTTGATTGCTTAACATGTTGGAAACATTTAGTCATGTAAATATCAATCTCAATTAATATATATAAACATGGAAAAGTTCGGGTCACTACAGTACCTACCCGTTAAATAAATTTCGGCCCGAAATTTTAAGCTGTTGAAGGTGTTGACGAATCTTCCGGAAATAGATGCGGGTATTTCTTCTTCATCTGATCTTCACGCTCCCGGGTGAACTCGTGTCATGACCCGAAAAATTTCGACTAATTTTCAACCAAACTCTCGATACGATTTAGTATTTTTGACATGATAAGCTAAGTCTGGTAGGTTGAGTCTCAAAAATTTTGAATTGTTTCATTTATTCAATTGACCTTCGACCATGCCCGATGATTCACGAACCACTATTTGTATATATATATATATATATATATATATATATATATATATATATATATATATATATATATATATATATATATATATATATATATATATATATATATATATATATATATATATATATATATATTCAATATATTTACTTATGTAATAAAACATGTTACTAAAATGTGTTTATATATACATATACATATAGTATATTGAAAATACGATTTCGAGCTTAAATAGTAAACATCAGTAAAACTCGGTTGGCATTTCGCCAGTGTTCATATAGTTCTAATACGTGTTTAAGAAAATTGAAAATAAAAATTGAACTGTAAATTGATTACGAAGATTTTAGGTTTGATAAAAATATTTTTACCCTTTTAAGTTTAAATATTCGTACTCCGTATATATTAATTGGAACAGAAAATAAATATTTATCGAACATTTTTGATCGGGTTTCAAACAGTTAATGAGTGAAATAATTAAATATATTTAATCTAAAAGTTTGGGATTTTTAGGAACACTTTTATGTATTAACTGTTTAGCAATGGGACCAAATGCTGATGACTTCGTCCAGGAGGATTAGGACGGGTCCTCACAACTCGGGTCCTCTACGAGCATTCCATCGAACCTTAACAATCGGTATCTTGTTTTGCTTAAGTCTCTTAACCTCACGATCCATTATTTCGACGAGTTCTTCAATGAATTGAAGTTTTTCATTGATTTGAATTTCGTCCAACGGAATAGTGAGATCTTCTTTAGCAAAACATTTCTTCAAATTCGAGACGTGGAAAGTGTTATGTACAGCCACGAGTTGTTGAGGTATCTCCAGTTGGTAAGCTACTGGTCCGACACGATCTATAATCTTGAATGGTCCAATGTACCTTGGATTTAGTTTCCCTCGTTTACCAAATCGAACAACGCCTTTTCAAGGTGAAACCTTAAGCATGACCATTTCTCCAATTTCAAACTCTACATCTTTTCTTTTACTGTCCACGTAGCTCTTTTGTCGACTCTGGGCGGTTTTCAATCGTTGTTGAATTTGGATGATTTTCTCGGTAGTTTCTTGTATTATCTCCGGACTCGTAATCTGTCTATCCCCCACTTCATTCCAACAAATCGGAGACCTGCACTTTCTACCATAAAGTGCCTCAAACGGTGCCATATCAATACTAGAATGATAACTGTTGTTGTAGGAAATTTCTGCTAACGGTAGGTGTCGATCCCAACTGTTTCCGAAATCAATAACACATGCTCGTAGCATGTCTTCAAGCGTTTGTATCATCCTTTCGCTCTGCCCATCAGTTTGTGGATGATAGGCAGTACTCATGTCTAGATGAGTTCCTAATGCTTGCTGTAATGTCTGCCAGAATCTTGAAATAAATCTGCCATCCCTATCAGAGATAATAGAGATTGGTATTCCATGTCTGGAGACGACTTCCTTCAAATACAGTCGTGCTAACTTCTCCATCTTGTCATCTTCTCTTATTGGCAGGAAGTGTGCTGACTTGATGAGACGATCAACTATTACCCAAATAGTATCATAATCACTTGCAGTCCTTGGTAATTTAGTAATGAAATCCATGGTAATGTTTTCCCATTTCCATTCCGGGATTTCAGGTTGTTGCAGTAGACCTGATGGTTTCTGATGTTCAGCTTTGACCTTAGAACACGTCAAACATTCTCTTACATATTTAGCAATATCGGCTTTCATACCCGGCCACCAAAAGTGTTTCTTGAGATCTTTATACATCTTCCCCGCTCCGGGATGTATTGAATATCTGGTTTTATGTGCTTCCTTAAGTACCATTTCTCTCACATCTCCAAACCTTGGTACCCAAATTCTATCAGCCCTATATCGGGTTCCGTCTTCCCGAATATTAAGATGTTTCTCTGATCCTTTGGGTATCTCATTCTTCAACTTTCCTTCTTTTACAACCCCCTGTTGTGCCTCCTTTATTTGAGTAGTAAGGTTAGTACGAATAATTATATTCATAGCTTTTACCCGAATAGGTTCTCTGTCCTTTCTACTCAAAGCGTCAGCTACCACATTCACCTTTCCCGGGTGGTATCGAATCTCAAAATCATAATCATTCAACAGTTCAATCCACCTGCGTTGTCTCATATTCAGTTGCTTCTGATTAAATATATGTTGGAGACTTTTATGGTCGGTATATATAATACTTTTGACCCCATATAAATAATGCCTCCAAGTCTTTAAAGCAAAAACAACAGCACCCAATTCCAAATCATGCGTCGTATAATTTTGTTCGTGAATCTTCAATTGTCTAGACGCATAAGCAATCACCTTCATTCGTTGCATTAATACACAACCGAGACCTTGCTTTGATGCGTCACAATAAATCACAAAATCATCATTCCCTTCAGGCAATGACAATATAGGTGCCGTAGTTAGCTTTTTCTTTAATAACTGAAACGCCTTCTCTTGTTTATCCTTCCATTCAAATTTCTCCCCTTTATGCGTTAATGCAGTCAAGGGTTTTGCTATTTTGGAGAAATCTTGGATGAATCTTCTGTAGTAACCAGCCAATCCTAAAAATTGACGTATATGCTTCGGAGTTTTTGGGGTTTCCCACTTTTCAACGGTTTCGATCTTTGCCGGGTCCACCTGGATACCTTCTTTGTTCACTATGTGACCGAGGAATTGAACTTCTTCCAACCAAAATGCACACTTTGAAAACTTAGCGTACAGTTTTTCTTTCCTCAATACTTCTAGCACTTTTCTCAAATGTTCTTCGTGCTCTTGATCATTCTTTGAGTAAATAAGTATGTCATCGATGAAAACAATGACAAACTTATCAAGATATGGCCCACACACTCGGTTCATAAGGTCCATGAACACAGCTGGTGCGTTAGTCAATCCAAACGGCATAACCATAAACTCGTAATGACCATAACACGTCCTAAAAGAAGTTTTTGGAATATCATCCTCCTTTACTCGCATTTGATGATATCCAGAACGTAAATCGATTTTTGAATAAACCGACGAGCCTTGTAGTTGATCAAATAAATCATCAATTCTCGACAGTGGATAACGGTTTTTGATGGTAAGTTTATTCAACTCTCTGTAGTCAATACACAACCTAAATGTACCATCCTTCTTCTTGACAAACAAAACAGGAGCTCCCCATGGTGATGTGCTTGGTCGAATGAAACAACGTTCTAATAGTTCTTGCAGTTGGCTTTGCAGTTCTTTCATCTCGCTGGGTGTGAGTCTGTAAGGAGCACGAGCTATTGGTGCAGCTCCTGGTACAAGATCTATTTGAAATTCAACAGATCGATGTGGAGGTAGTCCCGGTAATTCTTTCGGAAATACATCGGGAAATTCTTTTGCGACGGGAACATCATTGATGCTCTTTTCTTCAGTTTGTACTTTCTCGACGTGTGCTAGAACAGCATAGCAACCTTTTCTTATTAGTTTTTGTGCCTTCAAATTACTAATAAGATGTAGCTTCGTGTTGCCCTTTTCTCCGTACACCATTAAGGGTTCTCCTTCTTCTCGTACAATGCGAATTGCATTTTTGTAACATACGATCTCTGCTTTCATCTCCTTCAGCCAGTCCATGCCAACTGTTACATCAAAACTCCCTAACTCTACTGGTATCAAATCAATCTTAAATATTTCGCTACCCAGTTTAATTTCTCGATTCCGGCATATATAATCTGCTGAAATTAATTTACCGTTTGCTAATTCGAGTAAAAATTTACTATCCAACGGCGTCAATGGACAACTTAATTTAGCACAAAAATCTCTACTCATATAGCTTCTATCGGCACCCGAATTAAATAAAACGTAAGCAGATTTATTGTCAATAAGAAACGTACCCGTAACAAGCTCCGGGTCTTCCTGTGCCTCTACTGCATTAATATTGAAAACTCTTCCGTGGCCTTGTCCATTCGTGTTCTCCTAGTTCGGGCAATTTTTAATAATGTGGCCCGGTTTTACACATTTATAACAAATTACATTGGCATAACTTGCTCCGACACTACTTGCTCCGCCATTACTCGTTCCGACACCATTTGTTCCTGTCGTTCTGTTAACCCCTGGTCCGTAGACCTCACACTTCGCCGCGCTATGACCATTTCTTTTACACTTGTTGCAAAATTTGGTGCAGAACCCCGAGTGATACTTTTCACACCTTTGGCATAGCTGCTTCTGATTGCTGTTGTTGTTGCGGTTGTTATTGTTGTTGGGATGATTGTTGTAGTTGTTGTTGTTGTTGTGCTGTTTATTGTAGTTGCGATTGATGTTGCGATTGTTGGGATAGTTGTTGTTGTTTTGGTGACTCTTATCACCGTTTTCCTCCCACTTTCTTTTGACTAGCTTCACGTTGGCCTCTTCGGCCGCCTGTTCGTTAATTCTTCCCTCAATCTGGTTCACTAGTTTGTGAGCCATTCTACATGCCTTTTGTATGGAGGCAGGCTCGTGTGAACTTATATCTTCTTGGATTCTCTCCGGTAACCCTTTCACAAACGCGTCGATCTTCTCTTCCTCATCTTCGAACGCTCTCGGACATAATAGGCACAATTCTGTGGATCGTCTTTCGTATGAAGTAATATCGAATCCCTGTGTTCGTAACCCTCTATGTTCTGACTTGAGCTTATTGACCTCGATTCTGGGACGGTACTTCTCGTTCATCAAGTGCTTGAATGCTGACCACGGTAGCGCGTAAGCAGCATCTTGTCCCACTTACTCTAGATAGGTATTCCACCATGTTAACGCAATACCTGTGAAGGTATGCGTAGCGTACTTCACTTTGTCTCCTTCAACACACTTACTTATGGAAAAAACCGATTCAACTTTCTCGGTCCACCGTTTCAATCCGATTGGTCCTTCAGTCCCATCAAATTCTAAAGGTTTGCAGGTAGTGAATTCCTTGTAGGAGCATCCTACACGATTTCTTGCACCGTTAGCTGTATTGCTAGATTCAGAGTTATTGTTGGTATGTAGCGCGGCCTGTACTGCGGCTATATTTGAAGCAATAAAGGAACGAAATTCCTCTTCGCTCATATTCAAGGTGTGTCGAGTAGTCGGTGCCATTTCCTTCAAAATAGTCAAATGAAACAAGTTAATCATACAGAATATTAAGAGTAGTCAATAGTATCTCGTAGCATAATATGAACTCATTTATAAAAGCTTTTTCTTCATATTAGCGTTTTATAAGTTTAAATTCGGGTACTACCTACCCGTTAAGTTCATACTTAGTAGCTAATATACAATTCAACTACTACAATTCCATATGAAAAACTGATTATAATAATATATCACATACAAATATTATTCAAACTTACAACTTCGCTATATTACATATAACATGAAATATAGTACACTATGATACAGGACAGTTTTGAAGATAAATCTAGTTAATACGCAAGTTGTTCAGCAAAGGAAATAAAGACACGTAATTCATAAGTCCAGAAACAAGTCATGCATTCTGGTTTTACTAAGACGACTTCCCATCCTTGGTCTTGTGGAAAATAACTGTTATGACCATTGGCTAGGCAGCATGTTGTAATGTCGTCAAAAGGACGAGGGTTTCGTAATATCCAACAGCCCCGTAATAATCTAAAAACCTTGTTTCTCACCCCAACTACTGAATCCGTCACTTGTGGGAAAGTTTTATTTAAAAGCTGCAATCCGATGTTCTTTTTCTCACTTTGGTAAGAAGCTAACATCACTAACCCATAAGCATAACATGCTTCTTTATGTTGCATGTTAGAAGCTCTTTCTAATTCACGAAATCCTATGTTGGGATATGTTGAGTCAAAATAGGTTCTTAACCCATAGCGTAAAATTGCATTTGGGTTCCCCGCATTTAATGCTTTAAAGAAAACACGGCGTAACTTAAAGTCTCCCCAATGTGATATACCCCACCTATCAAAGGAAAACCTTTTATAAACTAAGGCATTTCTGGAAAGTCTTTCAAATGTTTGACAAGTTAATTTCGCCATAACTAAATGTGCTGATGAATTTTGACCGACTCTAGACAAGATTTCCTCAATCATATCCTCTGGTAGGTCTTCTAAAATATTCAGTTGTCTACCCTTAACGTCCATATTGATTTTATACTGTAAAATAGACAAGGATTAGATTCGTAATAACAAACAATACAAGCAATTTTTACATAGAACATAAAAGTACAAGCACACTACAATACATTTATTACACAACATGCTCACATCCCTCTAATCTGAATCACTGGTTTCTTCTTCTTCGGACTTGGTTCTTTTTCCTAATTTTCTAGGGATATATGATGTTCCTCTAATAAGAGCCGTCGTTTTCCACATTGGTTTAGAAAAACCTGGTGGTTTAGAGGTTCCCGGGTTATTGTCACGATATTGAAAATACGGGTGTTGACGGTACATATAAAGTTCATCGGGGTCGGAATCAGATTTCTCTATTTTGATGCCTTTTCCCTTATTATTTTCTTTTGCCTCATTAAATTGGGTCCGGGTAATTTCTATAACATCATCGGAATCCTCATCAGGATCCGATTCATCGGAAAATTGGTAATTTTCCCAATATTTTGCTTCCTTAGCGGAAACACCATTGACCATTATTAACTTTGGTCCATTGGTTGAGGATTTTCTTTTATTTGACCGGTTTTCTGTGGTTCCTACTATTCCCCCTCCGGAACCTCTTCTTCTTCCGGTTCCTCTTCTTCTGGTTCCTCTTCTTCCGGTTCCTCTTCTTCCGGTTCCGTTTCCTCTTCTTCCGGTTCTTCGGGAACTTGTGAATCTTGCCAATATATATTCGACTCTTCATTATTATTAGGTGAGTCAATGGGATTTGTGCTAGAGGTAGACATCTATCACACAATATCAAACATGTTAAGAGATTAATATATCACATAATATTTACATGTTAATAATATATAGTTTCCAACAAAAAAAATGTTAAGCAATCGTTTTTGAAGAAAAACACAGTCGAAGTCCAGACTCACTAATGCATCCTAACAAACTCGGTAAGACACACTAATGCAATTTTCTAGTTCTCTAAGACCAACGCTCGGATACCAACTGAAATGTCCCGTTCATATTGATTATAAACGTTCCATATTAATTGATTTCGTTGCGAGGTTTTGACCTCTATATGAGACGTTTTTCAAAGACTGCATTCATTTTTAAAACAACCATAACTTTTATTTTATCAATAAAGGTTTTAAAAGCATTACTTAGATTATCAAATAATGATAATCTAAAATATATTGTTTACACATGACCATTACATAATGGTTTACAATAGAAATATATTACATCGACATATGTTTCTTGAATGCAGTTTTTACACAATATCATACAAACATGGACTCCAAATCTTGTCCTTATTTTAGTATGCAACAGCGGAAGCTCTTAGTATTCACCTGAGAATAAACATTCTTTAAACGTCAACAAAAATGTTGGTGAGTTATAGGGTTAACCTATATATATCAAATCGTAACAATAGACCACAAGATTTCATATTTCAATACACATCCCATACATAGAGATAAAAATCATTCATATGGTGAACACCTGGTAACCGACATTAACAAGATGCATATATAAGAATATCCCCATCATTCCGGGACACCCTTCGGATATGATATAAATTTCGAAGTACTAAAGCATCTGGTACTTTGGATGGGGTTTGTTAGGCCCAATAGATCTATCTTTAAGATTCGCGTCAATTAGGGTGTCTGTTCCCTTATTCTTAGATTACCAGACTTAATAAAAAGGGGCATATTCGATTTCGATAATTCAACCATAGAATGTAGTTTCACGTACTTGTGTCTATTTTGTAAATCATTTATAAACCTGCATGTATTCTCATCCCAAAAATATTAGATTTTAAAAGTGGGACTATAACTCACTTTCACAGATATTTCCTTCCTTGGAAATAAGACTTGGCCACGGATCGATTTACGAACCTATAACAAATATGTACATATATATCAAAGTATGTTCAAAATATATTTACAACATTTTTTAATACATTTTAATGTTTTAAGTTTATTAAGTCAGCTGTCCTCGTTAGTAACCTACAACTAGTTGTCCACAATTAGATGTACAGAAATAAATCGATATATATTATCTTGAATCAATCTATGACCCAGTATATACACGTCTCAGGCTAGATCACAACTCAAAGTATATATATTTTTGGAATCAACCTCAACCCTGTATAGCTAACTCCAACATTACTGCATATAGAATGTCTATGGTTGTTCCAAATAATATATATACATGGGTCGATATGATATGTCAAAACATTTGCATACGTGTCTATGGTATCCCAAGATTACATAATATATTAGAATACATGTATAATACAATATAAGTTAGCTAGGATATGATTTGTATAGATTTGTTAAACATTTCTCGTAGCTAAAAAGATCAAAAATATTCAATCTTATTTTACCCATAACTTTTTCATTTTAAATCCGTTTTGAGTGAATCAAATTGCTATGGTTTCATATTGAACTCTATTTTATGAATCTAAACATAAAAAGTATAGGTTTATAGTCAGAAATATAAGTTACAATTCATTTTTGTAAAGGTAGTCATTTTAGTCGAAAGAACGACGTCTAGATGACCATTTTAGAAAACATACTTCCACTTTGAGTTTAACCTTGATTTTTGGATATAGTTTCATGTTCATATGAAAAATCATTTTCCCAGAAGAACAACTTTTAAATCAAATTTTATCATAGTTTTTAATTATCCAAACCAAAACAGCCCCCGGTTTCACTACGACGGCGTATATCCGATTTTATGGTGTTCATCGTGTTTCCATGTTTTAAATCATTAAGTTAGCATATCATATAGATATAGAACATGTGTTTAGTTGATTTTAAAAGTCAAGTTAGAAGGATTAACTTTTGTTTGCGAACAAGTTTAGAATTAACTAAACTATGTTCTAGTGATTACAAGTTTAAACCTTCGAATAAGATAGCTTTATATGTATGAATCGAATGATGTTATGAACATCATTACTACCTCAAGTTTTCTGGATAAAATCACTGGAAATGAGAAAAATGGATCTAGCTTCAAAGGATCCTTGGATGGCTTGAAAGTTCTTGAAACAGAATCATGACACGAAAACAGTTTAAGTAAGATTTTCACTCGAAATAAGATTGTTATAGTTGTAGAAATTGAATCAAAGTTTGAATATGAATATTACCTTGAATTAGAAAGATAACCTACTGTAAATAACAAAGGTTCCTTGATCTTAGATGATTACTTGGAATGGATTAGAAAGCTTGGAAGTAGACTTGCAAACTTGGAAGTATTCTTGACTTAACAAAGGTTCTTGATTTTTAGTTGTAGAACACTTAGAACTTGAAGATAGAACTTGAGAGAGATCACTTAGATGAAGAAAATTGAATAATGAAAGTGTTTGTAGGTGTTTTTGGTCGTTGGTATATGGATTAGATATAAAGGATGTGTAATTTTGTTTTCATGTAAATAAGTCATGAATGATTACTCAAATTTTTGTAATTTTATGAGATATTTCATGCTAGTTGCCAAATGATGGTTCTCACATATATTAGGTGACTCACATGGGCTGCTAAGAGCTGATCATTAGAGTGTATATACCAATAGTACATACATCTAAAAGCTGTGTATTGTACGAGTACGAATACGGGTGCATACGAGTAGAATTGTTGATGAAACGGAACGAGGATGTAATTGTAAGCATTTTTGTTAAGTAGAAGTATTTTGATAAGTGTCTTGAAGTCTTTCAAAAGTGTATGAATACATATTAAAACATAACATGTATATACATTCTAATGGAGTCGTTAAGTCTTCGTTAGTCGTTACATGTAAGTGTTGTTTTGAAACCTTTAAGTTAACGATCTCAATTAATGTTGTTAACCTAATGTTTATTATATCAAATGAGATGTTAAATTATTATATTATCATGATATTATGATGTATGAATATCTCTTAATATGATATATACATTAAAATATCGGTACAACGATAATCGTTACATATATGTCTCGTTTCGAAATCCTTAAGTTAGTAGTCTTGTTTTTACATATGTAGTTCATTGTTAATATACATAATGACATGTTTACTTACATTTATCATGATTAAACATAGTGTATCAATATCTTAATATGATTCATATGTATTTAGTAAGACGTTGTTATAACGATAATCGTTATATATATCGTTTCGAGTTTCTTAATTCAATAAACTCAATTTTATGTATATAACTCATTGTTAAAATACCTAATGAGATACTTACTTATCATAATATCATGTTAACTATATATATAATCATATATATGTCATCATATAGTTTTTACAAGTTTTAACGTTCGTGAATCACCGGTCAACTTGGGTGGTCAATTGTCTATATGAAACCTATTTCAATTAATCAAGTCTTAACAAGTTTGATTGCTTAACACGTTGGAAACATTTAGTCATGTAAATATCAATCTCAATTAATATATATAAACATGGAAAAGTTCGGGTCACTACATATACATTTTAACTGAGTCGTTAAATCATCGTTAGTCGTTACATGTAAATGTTGTTTTGAAACCTTTAGGTTAACGGTCTTGTTAAATATTGTTAACCCATTGTTTATTATATCTAAAGAGATGTTAAATTATTACATTATCATGATATTATGATATATTAATATATCTTAGTATGATATATATACAGTTAAATGTTGTTACAACGATAATCGTTACATATATGTCTCGTTTCGAAATCATTAAGTTAGTAGTCTTGTTTTTACATATGTAATTCATTGTTAATACACTTAATGACATGTTTACTTATCATTTATCATGATTAAACATAGTGTATCAATATCTTAATATGATTCATATGTATTTAGTAAGACGTTGTTATAACGATAATCGTTATATATATCGTTTCGAGTTTCTTAATTCAATAAACTCAATTTTATGTATATAACTCATTGTTAAAATACCTAATGAGATATTTACTTATCATAATATCATGTTAACTATATATATAATCATATATATGTCATCATATAGTTTTTACAAGTTTTAACGTTCGTGAATCACCGGTCAACTTGGGTGGTCAATTGTCTACATGAAACTCATTTCAAATAATCAAGTCTTAACATGTTTGATTTCTTAACATGTTGGAAACATTTAATCATGCAAATATAGTTTTCATTTAATATATAATCATGAAAAAGTTCGGGTCACTACATGTGGCGGGTTCAAACAACGACTTAAATGTTTTAAACACTAGTGATTTGTTCAACTCAATGCTCAATGAAGATATGCCCGACGTCCCTTTTATTGCGAATGGCGTGGAATACAAAAGTGGGTATTATTTAGCCGACGGGATTTATCCAACATGGGCTTCATTTGTGAAGGGATTTTCAAGTGCCGTTGATGAAAAACGCACTCACTTTTCAAGGCAACAAGCTGCTGCTCGCAAAGATGTGGAAAGAACTTTTGGGATTTTACAGGGTCGTTGGCATATTCTACAACAACCCGCAAGGGCATACGCGAGTAATCAAATGAGAAGGCTTATGTATACGTGCATCATACTACACAACATCATTATTGAAGACAATGGTTACAACCTTGCCGAGAATGATTGGGTTTATGAGCCGCTTCAACACATACAACGTACTTGGATCGAAAGGTGTGACGCTCGTGCTAGACGAACAAGGGAGCTACGTGATAGAGAAGTGCACGAAGGCTTACGATCGGATTTGGTTGAACATTTATGGGCTCTTCGAGAATTCAATTAATCGTTTTCAATATTTCAAGAATAAATGTAATGTTTTTTTTTATTAATGTAATGTTTTATTAAAATATGTATTTTTTATTATTATTTGAAGTTCTTTTTATATTTACAAAATGAAAAAATATGCAAAATAAATTTATAAAAAAAAGGACACTGAAAAATGGACACTGAAATGGACACCGTGAACACCCAGCACCCAACATCAAGTCAGTCAATCTCAGTGTCCAAAATGAACACTGAAAATGGACACTGAAGAGGACCACGGGCACCCTGTGCTCTAATATCGCGTTGTGTGTTATGGTTCTAGGCTTCTAGCAACATTTAGAACAGAGAAAACTTTAAGGGAGCTTTTAGTTTTTTAAAATACGGTTGTACTTTAACGGTAACTATTGGGTAATCGGACGTTGGTTGACACGTGGACGGTCGTGATTTGCAAACGTGTAAACATAAACATATGTGGTACTACGAAATTAGAATTCATATAAATATAATATAATGTAATAAGAGTCTTCTGAGATATTTCACATGGGGGCTGTGACCATTTATGGTCCCGGTAAGAAATGTACGATTTTAATTTTTTTTTTTTTTTTCTATCCACTATACTTAAATACTTGATTGATCCGTGACCGTGGTGGCTTAATGTCGACACCTTCATAGTCTGAGGCATTGATGGATTCACCTTGGAGTTCATGTTGTGGTCGGGCTAGAAGCCTAGAAGTGATGCACGCCAATAACTTTACTTTGTATAGATTATTGACAAAAAAAATTCGATGGTTCCTGAATTTTGTATTAAACATCATTGATGATTTTAAACTTTTTTTTTTTTGTCTTCGTTAACCCCGATCTTGTAAAGATATTCCATAGATGACATTGGATTTAACAATCTTTAAATTGCCTTTAAGTGACCTCACGTGAAGGATATTTTGATAGCCTACAAATACATGGCTCTAAAACCATAAAAAAGACAACTACATTTGATACGTAACTTAGCATACTCATCGTTCGAATAAGCATTCTTACGATAATCACGATCGTCAAGGCTTTCAGGTATATTCGATTAACTGTAAACTCTTCATGTCTTTAGCCAGTTGACCTTGTATGCTAGGTCATTGGTGGACTTATATTCAGCTACCCTGTCAGAATCTTTATGATTTCGGTGTGAGTTATCCACTATGTATGTCGGAGTTCGAGTCATATTTATCCTTAAACTCTATTATTACATTTATGCATTACATTCATGCATAGGTTCACTCTAATCTGTAAAAATTTGTTTGATCACTAACAAACACCAACAAATTGCGTAATACAAAGCAATCTAGCTGAACAAAAATTAACACATACATAGAAGAAACGAAACACTATATTGATCCACAATTGAAATAAATGGTTATGAAATAAACGAAACACTATATCTCTACCCTTCTTAGGAGTTAGGGCACCTACCCCACAACATTTTGGAAGGTCTCATCATACATTTATTTCCATGAAAGGTAAAATAATAATGAAATATGACATGTATCATTGTTACATTTGTAGTAAGACGATTGTTTAATAAACAGGAATATAATCTAATTTCTGGATCATCACTTTTGCTTGGTTTGATTTTGTTTTTCTTTTTTCTATTACTTCATATTAACAAAGAAAATTCATTAAAAAGAAGATATTTCCTAAAACATACAACCCAACTAACACACGAACTAACACAAAGCGGAAGATTTAGAACCATCTACAAAACGAAACTAACACACGAACCCTACAAAAATCGAAGAAAAACCCAAGTTCCAAGATCAAGAGTCTTTGATAAAGACGCCAAAAGCTTCCATTTTCACACCTTGGACTATAATTTTTTATTTTTTTTTCTTCGTTTTCTAGGTTTCTTGACTTGCACCAAAGAGGTAAGCAGAGAGTTAGAGTTTACGACACTACCAATTTGCACACCCTCCATATTATCTATCACGTCATTGAAGGCCGCAAAAGAATCAACAACGACACATCCACTCGACACCATAAAGATAGGCAATTTACCGGTCGAGTTATCAAATTTAGAAACAACATCAAAGGTATTGGGCTTTTGGACAAAAGCAACCGGGTCAGATTCAGCACCAGAAGAGGTCTCAACCGCAGATGGGTCTGGTTTAATTAGGGAGGGTGATATTTTCATATTTAATTTTGATAGATGTACTAAATTTTAGTATCATTTTCTAAAATGCGCTTTATGTAAACTAACGAGATATGAAACGGCCCGCGCGTTGCTGCGAGTGCGTTCGAAACACTGTATTTTTATAGTCGTTTAGTTGTGGGTCATAGGCTAATATTATTTGGTAACATTAACATAAGAATGAACATACATTTTATTGAAGAATGGTACTAACCTCAAATCAACATATACATGCATTATGCATATATATAATATTAGCAATAATAATTAATAATTATAATAATAAGAAGAATGCCCATTAATGATTAATGAAAAACATTGATATGTTAGAATTTACGTGCGGGTTGCTGCAGGAAATGATTGGTTTTACTTAAACACAAATTCGTTTTGTTCTAAGATCATTATCATCGTTCTCAATCCTTCTTAATTTCATTGTCCACTAAGCCAGCTAAATTCTATTTTATAGCGTTTCTTTTCAGAGATGTCTTAATTTAATGATGATTAACAGTTATCAAATAACATGTAGTAAAATAACTGATCGGTGTCGAAGGGCCGGTCAAAATAGCCTAATTACTCTACTTTAGATAGGGTAAGCAGGATTCGTTCCACGGGAAGTTATTGTTAACTAGCAAGCAATTTCAAGATTGGTTTGTTTGTGATTAACTAAAATTAACTAATGTAAAGACTAGATTAACAATTACTAAGCAAATGTAAACTTTGAGTATTTAAGAGCATAAACAATGAGCTAAATGAAAAGGTTGTAATTAATTGGATGGAAGCCTTTATTCCTTTACAATCCCAATTATGCATGCACTAGTTCAACAAATCCTTATGCTATCAAATTATCAACTAAACCTCATAGACAAGACTTCTTCAGTTTTTACAATTTATGATTATCTTGGGCACAAGCAATGCTACTTACACACGTTGTCTTTATCCCTATACTAAATTATAACTACGTTGGATTAAGCAAAAGATGTTAAATATCAATTACTTGTCTTGCAACAATCAATAACTTTCAAACTTGCATTAACTTTCAAACTTGCATTAATTGATAATTCAAAAGATTCAATGAAATTATAAACCAAAAGACATAAGGATTACAAAATCAAGAATCACATAAGTAATTGAAGAACTAAACATACAATAATTGTTCATGAAAGGAATAAAGTAAAAGAGACTAGCCAAGCATGTTGGTGATGATGATCATGGTTGCTTCTTGAAGTTGCATGATGAACACTCCTTGAATCCTAGCTTGAATCTTTGTTTGATAATGATTGATGATGTGTTTTTGTGTGTTTGATGCTCTTAAAACATATGGAAAAGGTGTGTAATTCGTAGCCTAGGGTTTACCATATATAGGGGTGAAGTAGGGTATTCCCCAAGCATGAAATCCCTCAAATTCGGCCTCAAATTCTATCCAAAAATACGTCCAGCCGCAATTTATGCTCACCGGGCGCAAATTACGCCCGGGCACCAATTCCAGGCACCTCCTTATGCCCGAATTCCACCTGAAAAGTTTGTGACCCCGGGCCAGGCGCCTCCTTGCACCCACCAGCCGCAATTTGCGGCTAGGTTCCATTTTTCGCGTCTTTTTCTCGTTTTATCCCTCGTTTTCGCGTTTCGTCTTGACTTGTTGCCCATTATGAAAACCTTATAAAATGACTTTTTAAACTTCAAATGCACGCGTAAAATCCATCTCTTAATATCAAATACGATCAGTATTTATGAACCGATCAACTCCCCCACACTTATCCTTGTTTGTCCTCAAACAATCTTAAACTCAAATCTTCAACTCAAATCTCTAGCAAATGATAAATCTTTAAAGGCATGAATAAAATTGCAAAGTCTTGAACTCAATGTGAAACATAAATTCCTCTGACATGGTTCTCACTTAATCAACTTTAACTTCTCGATTATATGAACATCTCGTCTCGAGCAAATACTTTAAAAATGTAACAAAACTTCAAATTTAGTGATCTTCAAATAAAATATAAGTTAAGTGAGAGCCATCCGCCATATAAACTAGATAAAAGAACCATGGTAAAAGTTACATACTACGCTCTAGTTGTTAAGCTAGAAACGTTACTGTTAATTCCATCTTTGTTTTGAAAGTTGGTGTGCCAGAGTGTCCGAAGACACCCTTTTTGGTTCCCCCGGTGTTTTAGGATCACTACACTCATCTCATGTCCCATCGACTCCTCCGGTGACTCTCGGAGCAGGAAGGACAATCAACGAAGGGTCGTGGAATTTAAGTCCCATGTGACTTATAATGAGAAATAGTTTTTGTGGATTTAGCCCCATCTAGCTCTAGTTTAGCGGTATTATACGCCCCAACAAGGCTCTTGTTTAGGAATATTTATCCAGCCCCTAAACTGGCTGTTTTATGGATTTGGCTCCATCGAGCTCTCGTGTTGTGGTTTTAGCCCCAAGCAAGGCTCTCATTTAGGAATATTTATCCAGCCCTTAAACTAGCTGTTTTGCAGCGAACTGCGGGTATAGCTAGTGTCATCCACAGCTAATCCTGGTTTTGGATAGCGACACAGAACAAGTCCAAGCACTAGCATTTGTTCCCGGTATCGAAACAATATGTGAATTAACAGGAAATGACATTTTGTACTTTTCAATTTCGTCAATTCATGGGTAAAAGCTGCACTAAAAGTGCTTATGAAACATAAATTGGAAGACTTTACTTCCTTTTTGAAAACATCTTGATAACACAACTAAGAAGACTTTACTTCTTCATTTGACCACTTTGAAACTTTTTGTTTAATTTAGGTGTTAACATCAACTTTTTCTTAATACCTATTAGTACCATGCCACTTCACTTATTCTTCAACTCTTTTTCACAAAAATTACACTTGGTTTGTTATAAAATTATGATAAAATTTTTGTTCAATTTTAATAACCATAATGTTTTACTCACTTTAAGCTTTAAACCAAGTAATATATCCCAAAAAAATTTAAAATTTCCCCTCTCCCCCACACTTGAATCATGCTACGCCCTCATACGCATGTTTAGAATATTACAATACTTATGTGAAAAGAAAAAGGAACAAATTTAATACATTACCGAGATACTCGCAAGTTCACCATCCAATAGTAACCATCGCACATCATTTTGATTCATCATCACGCATTCCATTCGATTACATTTATCCTTCCATTACAACTTAGAAAAGAAAAACAAAAAAAAAACTTAAAATCTAACTAGCCCACTTTCGGAGGGATCCGCTTTAAACCACCTGATTCCCTCGGGTGGACGAGTTTTGTCACGTGAGGGCTTGCAGTGAACATACCCACAAAGTTCATTTACCTACTAAATAAAATAAAAAGAAATAAATAAAAGAAGAGAAAAGAAAAGAAAATAGTACATACGGTTTTTATTACAAACGGAGCACCGGACCTAAATTTAATCAGTGAGGCTCATCCCATCCTATGATCGGGCCCGAACACACTCTCAAAGATGCTCTTGGACAATGCCGACATGTCAAACACACTCTTCCTTCCTTCCTCCCTAGCACGCTCCATATGGTCGGGAAGTGGTTCCGGTTGTTGGAAAAACAACGGTGGGTTGATACACGGTGCGAGTGGTTCAACATACTCCGCTTCTTCAGGAAGAGATGAAGCATAGTTAATATAATCAACCGGCTCATAATAAGGGGTAACCGTACGTCCATTCATTACATCGTCATATTGCCGTCTACGATTATCCCGAACATAATCTCGTTGCCTATAATACTCGGTCAAATAAAGTTGAGCCCGGGTGGTCTCAAGGGCTCTAGCACTATTCTCTTCCATTCGAACCAACCTTTCTTCCTCAATCATAACATACCGGTTTCTCTTTCCACTAGTACCTTACTCATTCGGGTCGTAATCCTCATCACCTACATCATCCGCTCTTCCTACACCTTCCCTACTACACTCCTCTGTACTCATTGAATGTGCTTCCTCTTCATCCGGTCCTAACACATAGTCATCCTCTAGCCCATGATTATGAATCTCCTCATTATCTCGATCCTCGATTTTATACACACGCCCTTGGTGATTAAAGGTTAACCCAACAACGTTATCCCTCATATATTGTATCTTCGCTATGCAGGGTATTGTGATCGCTGGAACTCCTCCCTTTTTAAACAAGAAAAATGACAAAAACCGGGCACATGGAATAATAGCCCTTGATTTCACCAAATCTCGACATTCCCAAATCCAGTACATCATTAATAACCTCAAAGATGGTACCACATAATTAGTAACCATGGCATATAGCAAAGGAAGCTCATACATCCGAACCTCGGTTAAGTCGCTTCTTCGTGGCAATATATTACTTGTAATCACTGTTAAGAGAAGTTTGGGCACTATCTTTAACCTCTTCTTTTCTAACGTGAACCTATGAATTACCGTACCCCGTGGTACATGAAACAACTCCCGAATCATCTCTTCATACCTATCCGCTGGAGGTTCAAACAATTGTTCCCTTGTGGGGTAGTCATACTCAGTTCGGTTATGCAAATCAATACCCGCATCATATTGCAATTGCGAGTGTGCTAATTAGTTGAACGTCTCCATTGTTAGCGGAATCTCCTTATTATTCACTTTCCCTACTAGCCTAAGTGTCATCGGGAAATCATCTCCTTCTTCCCATTTCAACGTGGACATCCACTTTAAAATGTGATTTGGATAACCTACATTATATTTGATCGGGATTTGATTATCATCCCAACCGCATAACACCGGTTTAAGAGCTGCTTCCCAACCCCACTTTTGAAATACCGTAAAGACACCATACCTTCTCCATGTTACCCGAGTTAAATCCCTCTCATATAATAACCCTTTGAGCAACGTAGTCTTTCTTTACAAGTATAATTGAGCTTGTGCCTCATACAGCGCCTCTTTGAGCTTTGGAAAATATGCCAAGTCCAAGTTAGAACTTAAGCCCTCGACTACTTCTTTACCTTTACTTACTCGCGCTCGTTTCATTATTCCTGAAAAGCAACACTTAATCACACGATTAGTATCCAAACAAACATTCACCCTACATGTATTTGCTTAAATAATAATCGTTCAAGTTACAAAGCAACACATGCATTCTTAGCTTCTACCTTCGAATCTTATTTTCACTAACAATTACAAAATCATGCACTTTAACTTGTAATATACCCCAATTCATCACTTCTAAACTCCTAAAGCCATACATATTTACTTATTCATGCTTGCTTTAAGAGACATCACACTTATGCCACAAACTTTCTTTATGATCATCAAGGTATGCGATAAACACAAAAGAAACTCACTTAAACACAATACATAATCGATTTAATCTTAAAAAAGTCAAACCTAGTCAACTACTAACAACCTAGTCAACTACTAACAAGTAATTTCTCAAGTTCACCCTAAATCATGAAGCAATTATGTAAACATAACCTAACACATTCTATTAAACAAAACAAATTCGAACTTAACAATAAATAAACAAAACACTAACAAATTCGAACTTAGACATACCCTAAAACATCCTATTAGACAAACAAAATTAAATTAAATAATATATGAACAAGCATACTAACAAATTCGGACCTTACACAAACCCTAAACATAATTATCATCAAAAATTAAAAATTAAACAAAAAAAAAAAGAGAAAAGAACATAGGAAGTGAAGTACCTTGATGAATGATTGAAACAATCTACTCAATTAGTGGCAAAATTAACCCAACTTTTAAAACCCTTGAAATTGGGTTTTTTCTCAAGAACGCCCAATTAATCCCAAAAACTTTTGATTTTGATGAAGGTTTGATGTTGGATTGGTATTATGTCATGAATATTTGATGGATTATGAGTAGATTTGTAAATAAAATCAAAAATTTTGAGTTCTTTGGGGATACACTCGTCGACCAGCGGAGTAAGGAATAATGGGGTTTTGATTTTTTTTTTTTTTTATATAAGTGGTAAAACCCGACCCAGCCGCCTCCTTGCGGTGGGTGGGCGCATATTATGCCCGGGCGCCAGAATCAGCCGCCCCTTGCGCCTGTTCTTCACTTGAATGGTACCCGCTGAAAATGCCAACCGCAAATTGCAGCTGGCCACCGTAATTTGCGGTTGGAACCCCTTTTTTTTCGAATAGCTGTAGGGACTAATTTTTTCTTTGACCCCCTCCCACACTTAGAGCAAAGCATCGTCCTCAATGCTCTAAAATAGAGATAGTCCATAAGTTTAACCCGACTCCCTCATAAATGTGGTCCTTTTTCCGCCCGTATGCACGAAAAATAAAAATAAAAACAAAAGCTTACAAACTTTACAAAAGGGTGCGGTATTTATTTTCGAGTCGCGCACTCGACTCCTCTTCCATATTTAGCACGCGTCGGGATCCTCGACTCCGGTGGTGCTAGAGCCGAATCCATCTTCCATATGGAGAGTGATCATGTTATCTTCATCTTTAATTATCAACGCCCCCGTATCAAAATCTAGTGACATCATCGCGGTTGCTAGAAATCCACGTCCCAACACAATTGGGGTGTTTTTATCCGGTTCACAATCCATAATGAAGAAATCTTCTTTATTACCAATACCGTGGATAATAAAAAGGACATCTACCGCAACCCCGATTGGGTCATCAACGATTTGGTTTCCAAACCGGATACTCGTATTTGTTTGAACCAACTCCCGAATGCCTAACGATTTTGCAACTTTGGCCGGCATCATATTAACACTCGCACCCGAGTCTAACAATGCCAAGTAAGTCTTCTTCTTTTTAAATTGACACATAACCGAAAACTCGCCCGGATCTCTATATGTTATACGAGGCTTGAATTCACATTGTGGTTTAGGCTTAACGTACTCAACTTCAATTGTCTAACCCTCATCATTAACAAAAGACGTTTTGGTGTTGTTCATGAACTTGTCCCTGTTTTCTTTACCCCACATACTCTCAAGCGTCTTACGAATCTCTTCCACATCCACATCCGGTTCTTTTTCTAATTCGGGTGCTTCCTTAACCGTGTTAACACAAATGGTTTCAACCTTGCTTGAACTCTCATCGCTCTTCCTCTTCAATTGTCTTTCCAAGTAGAAGTGAAAAGACTTTTCTTCCTCAACAATCTCTAGAAGTACATTACGTTCTTCCGGTCTTAACTCGAACAACATCTTCTCGGTTAGCTTGTGATCACCCCTAGCTTTCTTGAACTCTTTATACTTTCGTTTCATGGAGTCATACTCTTCACTCAACTCGGAATTTAAACGTTGATCGGGTCGATTGCCCCCACACTCAACACTTTGATAGATCTCATCCATGTCTATAGTATCATCAACCCTTTCTTCACTCACCACTTCATTCGTGTCAACCTCTTGTACCCCAAGCATCATGCAATAGTCGTCATCAAACTCTCTCTCAACTATATAGGCCGAGGGAAACCACATATTTTTCGAATTACAAAATCTAAAAGCTCCGTTCCCTCCTTCAAAAGTGATAGAACCCGCCCCCGGGTCTATTTTACAACCCGCGGTTGCAATGAATCCACGCCCTACTTATAATGGAACATCTTCATCCGTTAGCATATAAAAAATGGTGAATGGTACCTCAAGGAAAACACCTTTCACACTAACCATCACATCACGAAGTACCCCAAGTGCCCTACACTTAGTATTGTTGCCAAGTGTGATTACCGCATCAGATTTAATCAATGAACATAGAGTACATTTGTCATGAAATAATCGCTTGTACGTCACGTATGACATGATATTAATTGTAGATCCCGTGTCGGCAATCACTTTAAATTCACGATGGTCGTTAGCAAAGTAAGGTAATACCCCAATGAAACTTAATTCGAACAATACCTCACCCGGATCTTCTTCTTGACGAAGGATCTCCTGCCTTCCCTTGGCATCTTCTTCCAACGTCAACTTTTCAATAAACTCATCAAAACATTCATCCGAAATAACCTCGGACACCGCGTCCTCAGGCGCATCATCAAATCGCCCATCATCATCCCACACGTCACAATTGGGCATACGACTAATAGTAACATTTTGATCAAGCCACGCATCAATGCTCTCTTTACTAACATAATTCTTTGATTCATCTACTCGAATTGTTCTAAGTTGATGGACTTTCATGGGCTCAAAGTGAACCGTTTCAACTACCTTGGACTCTTCAAGTGATGAATTTAAAGCGATTTTTAACATTTGCCCATTAACCAAGAATGGTTCTCCGCCTTTTGGATCTTGTATCTCAATTGCCCCATGTGGAGTAACCTTGGTGACAACGTATGGCCCGTTCCATTTACTCTTCAACTTTCCCGCAAACAACTTCAACCTTGAATTAAATAACCACACACTTTGTCCTGCCACAAACGTTCGCCTTATGAGTTGCTTATCATGAAACGCTTTCGTTTTCTCTTTGTAGATTTTTGAACTTTCATAAGCATCGCGTCGCAACTCATCTAATGCCGATAGGTCTAACTTCCATGCTTTTCCGGCCTCATCCATGTTCATGTTCACCTGTTCAATAGCCCACTCTGCACGATGCTCAATTTCAACAGGTAAGTGACATGCCTTCCCATATACAATTCGGTAAGGTAAAGTACCAATAGGGGTTTTATAAGCTGTCTGATAAGCCCAAAGCGCATCGTCTAGTCACAAAGACCAATCTTTGCGATTAGGATTTACGGTTTTTTCTAAAATCCTTTTTAATTCCCTATTAGATAGTTCCACTTGCCCACTTGTTTGGGGATGGTAAGGCGTAGCAATTCGGTGATTTACCCCATAATCCCTTAAGAGTTTAGGAAAATGGGAGTTCTTGAAGTGTGAACCCCCATCACTAATTATAGCCTTTAGGACACCGTGACGACATAAAATATTTTTCTTGACAAACTTAAGGACAACTTTGTGGTCATTGGTCCGAGTAGCCTCAGCCTCCACCCATTTGGAAACATAATCAACGGCTACTAATATGTACTCAAACCCGAAAGACGATGGAAAAGGTCCCATAAAATCTATGCCCCAAACATAAAAAATTTCACAAATCAAAATTGGGTTCATGGGCATTTCATTACGTTTATGAATTCCCCCCATCCGTTGACACCTAGCGCAATTAATATACTCGCATGCATCTTTGAAAATAGTAGGCCAAAAGAAACCTGAGTCGAGTACTTTGTACCCGGTTTTCTTTATTCCATAATGTCCTCCACATGCAAAAGTATGGCAATGAGCTAGTATGTCTTTATGCTCGTCTTCCGCTACACATCTCCTTATGATTTGGTCGGGTCCAATTCAGTAATGAACCGGGTCCTCCCAAACGTAATGCTTAAACTGTGAGAAAAAGTAATCCTTCTTGTGCTTGTTCCAATGCTCCGGTACTTTTTTAGTCACCAAATAGTTAACCATATGAGCAAACCAAGGTACCTGCACAACACTAAACAAACACTCGTTCGCGAAATTTTCCTGGATCGGTTTAGTAGGGTCAAACAGTGGCGGGGGTATCCTAGACAAATGGTCCGCCACCACATTCTCTATTCCCTTCTTATCCCTTTTTTCCAAATCGAATTCTTACAATAACAAGATCCACCTAATTAATCTAGGCTTGGTCTCCTTTTTCTCTAACAAATGTCTTAATGCACTATGGTCCGAGAAAACAACTACCTTAGATCCCCACAAATATGACCTAGACTTGTTTAAGGCAAATACTACTGATGCGAAGCGAGGTGTATATAAAATAGTTATTATTTTACTAGGAAAATACTATTAAATACGATACAATTTTACACAAGATATTTATTTATTTATAGAATGGATATACTTAAACCTTGCTACAACACTTATAGGCAGTGTACCTAATCGTACAGTAGTGTAGTTTTTAGTAAGTCCGGTTCGTTCCACAGGGAAATCTTTAAACAAAGCTCAACGCTATATTAGTTTACTTTTATAAAAATACAAATATATATAAGTAATATTATTATTATAAAGGGGGGTTTTTACCGTTTAATGACCGGTTTGTCGATTTTAAAACTTTAGTCGCAGTTAAAACCTAATGTAAAATATAAAATACAAGACTTAAATTAAAGCGTAAAGTAAATAACGATAATGAAATTACGAATAATAAAAGTGCGATAAAATAAACTTGCGATTATTAAAAAGTACGATAATTAAAAGTGCGATAAAATAAAATAACAATTAATAAAATGCGATAATTAGAAGTGCAATTAAATATAAAATAAAGGAAATTAAATATGATATAAAAGAATTATGCTTATTTAAACTTCCGTAATCATGATGTTTGACGTGTTGATTTTAGTTTTATGCCCATGGGTTAATTGTCCTTTGTCCTGGATTATTCAATATGTCCGTCTGGTTTTTGTCCATAACAGTCCATCAGTCATAAATATAAATTGCAAGTGTCCTTGTCAAATTATTATTATACCCGAAGATAAATATTCCAACTAATTGGGGATTCGAATTGTAACAAGGTTTTAATACTTTGTTTAATGAATACACCAGGTTATCGACTGCGTGTAAACCAAGGTTTTACTACTTTGTTAACAATTACACCAATTACCCTTGAATGTAATTTCACCCCTGTTTTGATTATTCTAGTGGCTATTAATCCATTCCCGTGTCCGGTTAAATGAACGATTATTCGTACATATAAATACCCCGCCCATCGTGTCCGATCGAGTGTATATGGTAATTTATAGGGACGCCCAATTGTAAATCTTTATATTAACATTAACAAACTTTCATTTAGTTAAACAAATATAAAGCCCATTAATAGCCCATAGTCTAGTTTCCACAAGTGTCGTTCTTTTATCCAAACCCCAATTATGGTACAAAGCCCAATTACCCAATTTTAGTAATTAGCCCAACATCATGATTACTTCGTTTTAAATAAGCATAATAATAACTTAGCTACGAGACATTAATATAAAAAGGTTGAACATAACTTACAATGATTAAAAATAGCGTAGCGTTACACGGACAGAATTTCGACTTACACCCTTACAACATTCGCTAACATACCCTTATTATTAGAATTATAATTAAAATTAAAATATAAATTATAAATATATATATATATATTACGTATATATTGAGAGAGAGATGAAATAAGATGTGAAATTTGATCAGAATTCGGTTGGCTTTATAGCCAGACTTGAAAATTGGGGCTCCGCGACTCGCGGCAAAATGCCCTTAAAACTCCGCGAGTCGCGGAGATATATTTACAGCTCACACCCTTGGAGTTTCTTGCTACCGACGGTTTTTAATATATATATATAATATATATATAATTAATATAATTAATTATATATTATATTATATTTATATACATAGTTAACTTGTAATTTTTAGTCCGTTGCGTCGAGCGTTAAGAGTTGACTCTAGTCCCGGTTCCGGATTTTCGAACGTCCTCGCGTACAATTTAATATCTTGTACTTTGCGTTTTGAATCTTGTACTCTTGTAATTTTGAGACGTTTCTTATCAATAATTGGAACCTTTTCGATTGTCTTTTGTACTTTTGAGCTTTTTGGTCGTTTGCGTCTTCAATTCGTCGAATCTGTCTTTTGTCTTCACCTTTTATTATTTAAACGAATATCTCTTGTAAATAGAACAATTGCAACTAAAAGCTTGTCTTTCTTGAGGAATAATGCTATGAAATATATGTTCGTTTTTAGCATTATCAAATATTCCCACACTTGAGCGTTGCTTGTCCTCAAGCAATATCGTCTTGAAATACTAGAATCACTTCTTTATTCTTCACACTTTGTACATCAGTGATTTCTATACGGCGGTATAAACAATGGTAGTAACGATATGGTTTACAGTCCCACATGACTATAAAAATTTAGATCCATTAAGGAAATTGGATCTTTATGAAAACATTTGATCTTTTGAAAATTAAATCTAGTTTTTACCCTAGATAAGTTTTCCGGAATAACCCTTTACCGGTGTTTGCAAAATATTTTTGTGGGTTTCAGATTTGAAAATTTTAGCTCAAAACTTGCGGTTTTGTGTCACCCACTTGCTAACCTTGTACTTGGAAAGCAACACGTCCAGTTTACTTGTCCCGTATATTACCTTTCGGCAAACTACCGTCCGGTTGTAAAGGAAAGCGTTGAACAAGCAACTGTTTAAGGCAATGTCCCGTGACATGCTTTTGATTATGGTCTATAACGTGTCGGACGCAATTACTATCCTTGGTAGGAGCAATAGTAAAGCTCACCCTTATAATTTTTCGGTCTGGCACAAGGTCCTGTCTTTGACCATGCTATGCAACCACCGTTCTTACGGTTGACACCCGATTTAGTTCAAGTGACCTAATGAATTCCAGGTGAATTCCTAGGATTTTACGTTCAATGGTAATGAACGCATTGAAAATAGGGTTTTCAGAAAACAAATCGGTTTATAATTTTGATCAAAATATTTTCTCGTTTAAGCTCGAGCTTAGATATCATCGAATTCCATGAGTTTGAATTCTCAATCTTTAAGGTCAATCTCTAGGATTGAGTAATATCAGTCTTAAAAGCTGATTTTTAATCTTTAAGGAGATTATCCTTTCTGGGGATCTGATTCATTAGTCTTATCAAGCTAATTTGCACAGTGCCTCCCCATTGTACGAGATAAATCCTTCTCATGGTTAGGATAAATCTGACCACTTGGCGACCCTGTTTAATGCTGAGGTCCGTGGATTTCCAGCTGATTTTAGTGATGACTTTTCTAGATTTTTCGTCAACCTACAGCTGGTCTGGACGACAACTTCATGACCTAAATCAAGAAGCGCGTTTCTTTTTCGGAAGACTTTACTTCCTTTTAATGATGGAATTGATTCATCGTGTAGATCCATCTCTTCTTTTCTTTCATTGGGTAAAACAGTTTAGTTTAGTCCAAAGCAAAAGTATTTTCAGTTATTTGTTACAAATATATGTGACATATGTTTAAAATAACTTGGTAAATTTTCCCACACTTGGCTTTTTATTTTTCTTTTTATCGTCCTCTATTCCATTTTAAATGAATTTTAACATTTTAGTTTGTTTCTCAATTTATGTCCTTTCCGAGGTAACAATAATTTCGGTGTTAAAACCTAGTTTTATCGTTCATAAATATGTATAAACATGATTTGAATTCATTTAATTGAAAATTTTTACTAGAATTGGGTAGTCAGTATATAAGACTAGGGCTGTTCTTTTTTATCAGAGAGCACTAGATTCTAATACAACTACTGCTTTACTAGTATTTTTAATGGTAACCAAGTGTTTAATATAAAAATTTTAAAATCCGAAAGAATTTAACCCCTTCCCACACTTAAGATCTTGCAATGCCCTCATTTGCAAGAAATCAGTAACAATTTAAATTATTGAGGGTGATTTGTGTGAAAATGATTAAATTTTTACCAAAGTTTCCAAATATATTGGCGTTTGTTTGCTGAATGATAAATGGTGCACATCATTTGTTCATTCCGTCTTGTTGTTATTTCACATATATTTTGCATCTTGTCGTCAAAATTAATTGCTTTTGCTGAACTTAATGCCAGTCTTTGAAAATGCGTTGTTTTACCCTGTTGTGTACATAAGATAAACTGCAAACATATATACATATTTTTGAAGTTTGGTTTATTACCCCACATTCAAAAATTATTAAAATCTAAGAATAAAAGTTAGATAATTATAAAAATGATTACAATATTAACAAAAATATTAAATGCATCAATAATTACAAATTACAAAATAATAAAAAAAAATATAAAGTAAACTAAGGATGATATTGGTACCAATAGGGGTTCCACGCATAACCATAAGTGCTATAGAATGCTTCGGCAGGGTCATACGTAGGATATGGTGGCTGCATCTCTATCGACCAAGGAGGGAAGACGGGTTTCGGTGTAGGAATATAGTTTCTACCTATATGTTGGCAATGCGCTATGATCTGGTTCTGATGAACTTGCCAATCTTCAAATGCTCTCTGTCTAGCATTTTCGTATTCCTGAGAAGCTATAAACCTATGCATTTCTTGCATCTCATTCCCCCCTCCTACATTACCTTGTTCCTGGTTTCTCTCTACCTGTGGATGTCTACCATTGTATCGTACTGCGGCGTTATTTCGCCGCTTCAAAACTTTCGCACCATGGTATACATTTAAACCTATAGTGTCGCGGGGTTCCGGTTCTTCTACTAATAATCCCCCCCCCCCCCCGACTTATATCCACACCGAGATATTCACCAATCAAAGTAATAAAAATACCACCTCCTATTATGCTATGTGGACGCATCCCCCGAACCATAGCTGATAAATAATAACCCACACAATATGGTATACTTACAGCGCTGTGTGGGTCTCGAATACACATATGGTAAAACAAATCTTGTTCATTTACCTTTTCTTTGTTTTTACCCCTTTGTGTAATCGAATTAGCTAAAAACCTATGTATTACTCTTAATTCGGCTCTATCTATATCCAAATAAGAGTAGTTTCCCCCTTTGAAACGGTGATGGCTTGTCATTTGACTCCACACACCGTGTGTATCAAAATTCTCATCTATCTTTCTACCGTTTAGTATCAATCCTCTACAATCGGCAGACGCTAACTCCTCAGGCGTATATATACGTAAAGCCTGAGCCATGTCCAGTAAAGACATGTGGCGCATCGAACCGCCTAACAAAAATCTAATAAAAGAACGATCGGTTAAACTAGCTACCCGATCATTCAACTCTATACTACATAACAACTCTTCACACCATACTTTATATACAGGTCTGCGTATGGTGAATAAACATATCCAGTCATTAAAAGAAGAATTACCATACCTCTATACCAGTAATTCCCTAATTGGCCCGGCCAATTCTACAGCTTCCAAGGGTCCCCATTCTATGACCCTCGGTACCTCAACAATCTTGGAATGAAGAGTATGCAAACCCCGTTGATATTTTGGATAATCTATCCAAAGTCTGTCAAATCTCAGGTTCGGGTGCAACTGTTCCAAGTGCATATCTGAAAAGGTCATGACTGGATGAGGTACATCCTGCTTGTAGTAGTTATCTACCTCCTGTTGTTCCAAGTTCTCAGCAGGAGCATGGCGGGCTTGGGATGAAGATTCACCCCTTTCATTCTGCAAAACACATCAAACACAAATTTTGTGCATCCAAATATGCATTAGTGTCAGCAAAATCATCAATCAAAATAATTACAATGACATTATCTATTTATATCAAACTTAAGCTTATTTTCACATTTTTATCAAATCTACACTTTTTCAAATAAGCATATACGAAAATTTTTGCCAAGTTCATAAGCATTCAACTCAAATAACATGTCAAAATAATCATTACTAGCAAATAAACAAGTCTCAAATGGCATTATCTTTCAAAAATCAAGTTCATAAATTTTGGACTTGAAAAAGTCCACTTTAATTCTCAAAATCATGTTTAGGCTCAAAGTTTGGATCATTTAACTACCTAGACATGTTACACTACTCAATTTAGCAACAATTCATGACAAAAATCGGCCATAACCTGTTTATATCAAAAAGCCCCAAATTGCTCAAGAACACAAACCCTAGATTATTCAAAATTTGAAGTTTAAGGCTTCTAATCATGTTAAACAGCATCAATCTAGGTTATACAAGCATAATACATAAACAATTTAAGTCTAATTACACTAAAAAGCATCAAAATCAAATTGGGGAAAAATAGCTCAAGAACACTAAAATTCGAATTAAATGGTGTTTAGGTGTAGAAATTTACCGTTTTTCTTGAGTAGTTCTTAGATATCATCCTTCTCAACATGATTTTAGCAAAAAATTTGGTGATTAACGGTTAAAAATTGAGATTTTTGGAGGTGATTTTCGGTGGTTTTCGTGGGTTTTTCGCAGTATTTTTCGGGTTGTTTTTGTGTTGTTGAGTGTACTGATCGTTTCAGCTGTTTTTATTTTTTTCTGGATTTTGGTCCCTCCGCGAGTCGCGGAGGTTTTGCCCTGCAAACTCCGCGAGTCGCGGAGTTTACCCTTTTTTTTTTTTTTTTTTTTTTTTTTTTTTTTAATCTTTAACTTATAAAACAATTAAGAAATTAATTTTAAAATTTTGTTTCCCTTGTTATTTAGGACGAGGTCGTTTCGGATCGATGTCCTAGTCCGTCCCTCGACAAAATTTTAAAATTTGTCTTTTTGTAGCGATTGTTTTAAAAGCTAAGATTTTTGGGTTTTTTAATGTTTTTGGCATACTTTAAATCAATAAGATTAAAAATAATGATAATAAAAGTTCTCGTCCCTCCCTCGGGTAAAGCAATTTCGGTTCAAAGACCTAGTCTTCAACTTACGACGAATTTTAAAAATCATATTCTTAACTTAATGAGATAAAGTAAATTTTTGTTTTTAAATTCACACAACTTAAATATAAAATTCAAAATTAATAAAAAAAAAATAATCACACCAAACTTAAAATTTGAAATGCATAAAGTTAAAATTTCATATTTTAAAAATTAAAAATTCACACCAAACTTAATTTAAAAATTCATAAATTCATATCAAACTTATATTAATTTTTCAAATATTTATAATTTTAAATATATTGTTTTTACAAAGTTTACAATATTAATTTAAGATTTAAATATTAATTTTAAAAACATGGTAAAAATAAAATTAAAAATCTTTTTGTCTTTTTATCCCACTTTAATCAATCAAATATTATCAAAAATATGCGCCCCTCTTTTCGGTAAAGTAATTTCGGTTCCAAGACCTAATTTAACTCATGACGAATTTTTGAAATATTTTGGGTTGATTGATTAAAGATATTTATACCTTAAGAATAAACGTTAAATTTCGCAGTGATGTAATAAATTTTTGAATGATATCAATAATTTCGGTCGCCAAACCTAATTTTATTTAATACCAATTTAATACTTTTTAGCGAACAAATTAGCGTTTATTATCAAAAGGTTAAAAATAAAAATAAAAATAAAAACTGTACAGACATACCTGTGAAATAGATTTCTTAGTTATATGATCTATTGTATTCATAAGATAGTCGGTTTAATTGGTTTTCCATGGCTGCATAGGCGTAACCTCGAGCATTCATTGTCTTTTCTTCTAAACATATGAACGGTCCGTCTCTGCATAAAGTAATAAATTCGGTATTTGAATAGGTTTGATTATTTGAACATTTACCTCCATGTGACCATTTTTCGCATTTGTGACATCGTTCTAGGTGTCGTGCTCTTCTTTTCGCTGCGGATTTTGATTTTCCTTTACCAAATTGTAACTTATTATCTTCGCATCTGGATCCTTTTCTAACTCCGTCCATTCTTTCTCTGATTACTGATACTAATTCACTCGGTAGTATGTCATTATTTCTTTTAGTGATCAAAGCGTGTAGCATTAGACCATGGTTTAGTTCACAGGCAGTCTTCATTTCGTAAAAACCTAAAAAAAATAAAAATTCAGAATGGGGGGAGAAGACTAGTTCTTTAGGGTCTGCTAGGGAAAGACCATACGTGTTCCATTTTCGAGAACTACACGAAAACAGACAATCTAACTCTAACAGAAATACATATTATCCTTTAAAGACTTGATTCTCCCCACACTTAGTTAGCTGTGGTGTCGAAATTGTGATTAACTTCGTTGTCGACTTCCATCGGACCATGTATGTAATGTTTAACTCTGTGACCATTAACTTTAAATTCAATCCCATTTGAATTTATTAATTCTATCGTTCCGTATGGGAAAACTCTTTTGACTATGAATGGTCCAGACCATCTTGATTTCAATTTTCCAGGAAATAGCTTGAATCGTGAATTGAAAAGAAGAACTCTGTCTCCTTCTTTAAATTCTTTTGAACTTCTGATTCTTTTATCATGCCATTTCTTCGTTCTTTCTTTATAGATTAACGAATTTTCGTATGCTTCATGTCTTAATTCTTCTAATTCGTTTAGTTGACTTAATCGTAGACGTCCGGCTTCATGTAAATCAAGATTACATGTCTTTAAAGCCCAAAATGCTTTGTGTTCAATTTCTACTGGAAGATGACATGCTTTTCCATACACAAGTCTAAAAGGTGTGGTTCCAATTGGAGTTTTGTAGGCTGTTCTAAAAGCCCAGAGTGCATCCTCCAATTTAATGGACCATTCCTTTGGATTAGATCCTACGGTTTTCTCTAGAATACGTTTTAAAGCTCGGTTGGTATTTTCAACTTGTCCACTTGTTTGTGGATGATATGCGGTGGAGATTTTATGAGTTACTCCATATCTTTTAAGAACTTTCTCAAGTTGATTATTACAGAAATGAGTACCCCGATCACTTATTAAAGCTTTCGGTGTTCCAAACCTTGCAAAAAGACGTTTTAAAAAGTTGACTACAACTCGTGCATCGTTAGTTGGGAGAGCTTGTGCTTCCGCCCATTTAGACACATAATCAATGGCTACGAGTATATATAGATTATTATGAGATTTTGGAAATGGACCCATAAAGTCAATACCCCAAATGTCAAATACTTCACATACTTGGATGACATTTTGTGGCATTTCATCACGTTGACTTATTTTTCCGGCCCTTTGACATGCATCACAGGATTTGCAAAGAAGGTGTGCGTCTTTGTAAATTGTAGGCCAATAGAATCCAGCTTCATAAACTTTTCTTGCTGTTAGTTGAGGCCCATAATGCCCTCCTGCTGGTCCTGTGTGACAATGGTTTAAAATTTTACTAGCTTCATCTCCAAATACACATCGGCGTATTATTCCATCGGGACAACTTTTAAACAGATGTGGATCTTCCCAGAAATAGTGTTTTATATCACTGAAGAATTTCTTTCGTCTTTGGTACGATAATCCTTTTTCAAGGAATCCACAAACTAAGTAGTTTGCATAGTCTGCAAACCATGGAATTTCTTTATAATCTATCTTCAATAGATATTCATCAGGAAAGTTGTCTTGTATGGCCGATTCATTCAGAACTTCTAATTCGGGATTTTCAAGACGAGAAAGATGATCAGCGGCGAGATTTTCTGCTCCCTTTTTATCTCGGATTTCAATATCAAACTCTTGTAAGAGTAAGATCCAACGGATTAATCTTGGTTTAGCATCTTGTTTTGAAAATAGGTATCTAAGAGCAGAATGGTCGGTATAGACCACCGTTTTTGCTAGAACTAGATATGATCGAAATTTGTCAAAAGCAAAGACAATAGCAAGGAGTTCTTTTTCAGTAGTTGTATAGTTCGTTTGTGCTCCTTGTAATGTCTTACTAGCATAATATATAGGTTGAAATCGTTTTTCAATCCTTTGTCCTAAAACGGCTCCCATTGCAAAATCACTTGCATCGCACATTAGTTCAAATGGTAGATTCCAATTTGGTGTTATCATGATCGGTGCATTAGTGAGTTTTTCTTTAAGAATATTAAAAGATTTGATACATTCATCTGAAAAGATGAATGGAGCATCCTTTTCTAGGAGTTTATTCATAGGAGTGGCAATTTTTGAAAAATCTTTTATGAAACGTCGGTAAAAACCGGCATGCCCTAGAAAACTCCTAACTCCTCTTACATTTGTGGGATGTGGAAGTTTAGCAATTACATCTACTTTAGCTCTATCCACTTCAATTCCTTCTTTTGAAATTTTATGTCCAAGAACGATGCCTTCTTTAACCATGAAATGGCATTTCTCCCAATTAAGTACTAGATTTGATTTTTCGCATCTAATTAGCATTCGTTCCAGATTAACTAGACATGATTTAAATGTATCACCGAAGACTGAAAAGTCATCCATGAATACTTCCATGCATTCTTCTATCATGTCATGAAAAATCGCCATCATACACCTTTGAAAGGTTGCAGGGGCGTTACAAAGTCCAAATGGCATGCGTTTGTAAGCAAAAGTACCATAAGGGCACGTGAATGTGGTTTTCTCTTGATCTTCGGGTGCTATTGGAATTTGAAAATATCCGGAAAATCCATCTAGAAAACAATAGTAACTATTTCCGGCTAATCTTTCCAACATTTGATCTATGAAAGGTAAGGGAAAGTGATCTTTTCTGGTGGCGTCATTTAATTTTCTATAATCAATACATACACGCCATCCTGTTACAGTCCTAGTAGGAATAAGCTCATTTTTCTCATTTGTGATGACAGTCATGCCACCCTTCTTAGGTACGCATTGAACTGGGCTTACCCATGGACTATCAGAGATTGGATAAATTAAACCTGCATCTAGCAGTTTAATAATCTCTTTCTTAACTACATCTTGCATATTAGGATTTAGTCTTCATTGACGTTGCACATACGTTTTATGACCTTCTTCCATAAGGATTTTATGTGTGCAATACGAAGGACTTATTCCTTTAATATCATGAATCTTCCATGCAATGGCTGGTTTATGAGCTTTCAACACAGAAATGAGTTGTGATTTCTCATTTTTAGTAAGAGAAGACGATATTATTACAGGTAATTCAGATTCACCATGTAAATAAGCGTATTCCAAATGGTTTGGAAGTGGCTTTAACTCTAATTTCGGAGGTTCTTCTATCGATGATTTATATCGATATCTGTCTTCTTCTTTTAGCATTTGAATTTCTTCTGTTGTTGGTTCATATCCATTAGCTATAAGTGTAGCTAACATTTCAGCTTCATCAATTGGTTCATTACCTTCTCTTAAAGAACATTCTCCTGTTCCTTGTAATTCTGGAAATTCTTCTAATAATTCTGCATGTGCATCTATAGTTTGAATATAATAACATGTATCATCTGCAGATTGTGGTTGTTGCATTGCTCTATCAACTGAAAAGGTAACACTCTCATCCTCTATACTTAGGGTCAGTTTCTTACCGAACACGTCTATCATTGCTTTTGCCGTGTTTAAGAATGGTCTTCCTAATATGAGAGGAACTTGAGAATCTTCTTCCATGTCCAAAACAACAAAATCTACTGGAAATACTAAAGTACCAACTTTAACTAGCATGTTCTCCATTATCCCTCTAGGATATTTTATTGATCTATCGGCTAGTTGTATGCTTATTCTGGTTGGTTTTAATTCTCCAAGGTCTAGTTTAGCGTATAGTGAATACGGCATTAGATTTATACTAGCACCTAAGTCTGCCAATGCTTCTATTGAACTAAGACTACCCAGAAAACATGGAATTGTGAAACTTCCTGGATCAGATAGTTTTTCTGGTATCTTATTCAACAGCACTGCTGAACAATTTGCATTCATAGTGACAGCCGAGAGTTCTTCCATTTTCTTTCTATTCGTGATTAGATCTTTCAAGAATTTAGCATACCTAGGCATTCCTGAAATCACATCAATGAAAGGAAGATTTACATTTATCTGTTTAAACATATCCAAGAATTTGGATTGCTCGGCTTCAAGTTTTTCTTTCTTCATTTTACTTGGGTAAGGAAGTGGTGGTTGGTATGGTTTAACATAAGGTTTATCCTTAACTGTGTTATCTTCATTAACCTTTTCAACTACCGGTTCTTTTTCCTTATCTTGATCAGGTTGTGGTTCTTGTGGAGTAGGAATAGTTTCATCAGAAGTTACAGGTATTTCAGGTGATTTATGTGTTGTACCACTTCTTGTGGTAATAGCTTTAGCTGTTTCATTCCGGGGGTTAGCATTTGTATCACTAGGTAAACTTCCCGGTTTTCTTTCACCTATTAACCTTGCTAGGTTACTTACTTCTTGTTCCAGATTTTGAATAGAAGCTTGTTGATTTCTAAATGCTTGAGCATTTTGTTCATTGGTTTGTTTTTGAGATGTGAAAAACTGTGTTTGAGTTTCAACTAGCTTCGTCATCATATCTTCTAAATTCGGCTTTTTATCATCGGTTTGTTGTGGTGGTTTGTTTTGAAAATTCGGTCTTTGCTGATTGTAAGTATTATTGGATACTTGTTGATTGCTAGGACCTTGTTGGTTGTTGTATGGAATATTTCGGTTATAATTCTGGTTTTGATTGTAAATTGGTCTTGGCGGTTGATAATTATTCTGATAATTATTTCCAGGCCTTTGGTTTATGTATGAAATATTCTCTCTTTGTTCCATTGTTAATTCAATACTGAGACAATCTTTTGTCAAATGTGGTCCTCCACACTGCTCACAACTAATTCGTATTGAGTGAATATCCTTAGTCATCTTTTCCATTCGTCTCTCGAAAGCATCTATCTTTGCTGAAATGGAATCTAAGTCATGGCTAGAATCGGCTCTAGCTGCTTTAGATGATCTAATGATATCTTTTTCTTGGTGCCACTCATGTGAGTGGGAAGCAGTGTTATCAATAATTTTGTAAGCATCAGTTTCGGTTTTCTTCATAATAGAACCACCAGCTGCTATATCTATGTCTTTCCTTGTAGTGATGTCGCATCCTCGGTAGAATATTTGTACTATTTGACAGGTGTCTAAACCATGTTGCGGACATCCTCTTAACAACTTTCCATATCTTGTCCACGCCTCATATAGAGTTTCATTTGGCTTTTGTGTGAACGTAACAATTTCTGCTTGAAGTCTTACGGCTTTAGATGCAGGAAAGAATTGTTTAAGAAATTTGTCAACTAAAACGTCCCATGTATTGATCGCCCCTTCAGGTAACGATTCCAACCAATCTTTGGCTTCTCCCTTTAAAGTCCAGGGAAATAACATGAGATATATCTGTTCATCCTCCACTTCTCGGATTTTAAATAGTGTGCAGATCCTATTAAAGGTACGTAGATGTTCATTTGGATCTTCTGTAACGACCCGCACTTTTTCGATCATTCTATACTTATAAGATTAATATTTACATAAATTAAACCTTGCCAACATGATAAGCAATCCAAATTGTCGAGATTTATATTTCCGAAAAGAGTTTTACACAACGTTTGACCGTCTAGTTTGACCGATGATATCACGAACTATACAATATATGATAATTATACGTTTGTGTATATATATGTATATATACATATTTAACATGATTAATAAATGTTTTAATATCTCATTTTATATTAATAACAACAAGTTATATGTGTATTTTGAAACTACTAACTTAAGTTTTCAAAACGATAACAATACGTAACGTTAATTGACATAAATACTTAAGACTTATAATATTTATATATATATTGTATATGTAATGTATTTAATTACTTTTAAAGAACTTAAATACATAAAACCATATAAGTGTATTCACAAAAGATAGCTATATTTGAATCCTCATTTCATTTTTCACAAAATTTCTATACGTATACCTAGAGTATTTGTACTCGTATCATACCTAGCTCCTATACGTATTTACTAATAGTAAATACACATCAAAATCACCACCTAACCAGCCATTATTCATGCCCTTAGAGCTAGGTAATTACTTTTGGATGATTACTTGACTAATTATACAAGAAAACAACTAAAACTTTTGTCCTTGTACACCATCAAAAACGCCACCATCACCACCTTAAATACTTCCATTCATTTCCCATTTTTGATTCACTTTCACTTCAATTATCTTAGCAAAAACACACACTCTTTCAAGAACTCTAAACTCCATAACACTTCAGCAACTTACCAAGAAGATCTAGCTTCAAAAACCATACTAAAACACCATAAGAAAACCATACAAAAACACTTCAAGAAAACCCTCCAAGAACACCAACTTACTTCCAATCTTTCATCCACTTCCATCACCCTTTTGATTCTAGCTTCTTACTTCTCTTTTACAGCAACTTCATCCAAGGAACTTGAGGTAGAATCTATGTTCATAACCTTATTCGATTCATATATATATAGCTATCATATTTTGTGGTAAAAAAGTTTAACAACAAGAACATAGTTTGAATGTTTTCAAACTTGTTTGCAAACTAAATAGATCCTTCTAACTTAACTTTTAAAATACTTCAAGACATGTAATATAACTTATTTATATGTTAATTTAACAAGGTAAAACTTGGTTTTTCAAAGTATAAGTATTTTTGGAAAAATGGTCATTAAATGATTTTGTTGTAACAAAATGTTTAACTTCATATGTTTCACTAAACTTTCACTTATGCCGTATGATTTTGAATACAAACCAAGGTATTTACAGTTCATAGTCTTAAAGAAGAACTCGATCCAAGAAGATGGCAATTTGAATCAACGAAAACGGACTTGTAACGAAGAAACTATGACCGAAACAAAATTGGTTATCCAAGACTTAATTGACTACGGGATTCATTGGAAAAATTTACATAAAATCACATACTTCTAAGATAACATGATATTTTATATATATGTACTCATAATTCAATTTCATATGGTTCAGGATCACCCGTAAGCAACACGAGAAGATTAATCATAAGATCCCATGATTGTACGCAACACGTCATTTGACAACACCGGTACTTTATGTACGCAACACGTCATTTGACAACACCGGTACCATGGGTCAAGATTAATCTCGACCAATACATATACGTTGGGGTTTTATTTATTTCGTTGGGGGTTTTATTTATTGCGGGTATATTAAACATCTAAAAATGAACCATTAAAAATTGAATTGCTAACCTCGGACAGCTAACTTCGGACTAAGGAAATATTCAAAATATTAAAAGTATAACAAGTATATATATATATAACGTTTGTTTTAAAATGAAAACATATTGATATATTATATATGGATAGGTTCGTGATATCAACCGGAAGACCGAGTCAAAATATATATATCATCAAGACAAGGGTGAGTATATAGTCCCACTTTTAAACTCTAAATATTTCGGGATGAGAATACATGTATTTTATGTTTTACATTATGGACACAAGTAACTGAAAAATATATTCTACGTTGAGTTGTACCACTGGCATACTTCCCTGTAGCTTGGTAACTAATATTTACAGCGGTATTGTAAACGCGAAACCTGTTGATAGATCTATCGGGCCTGACAACCCCAACCGGACTGGACGACCAGTATTCAACGGTTGCACAGTACTTCGTTTTGTGACTACACTTGGTACGGTGTAGTAAGATTTCATATTAAAGGGAATATGCGACGTGAAAATGTTAAGTATGGTTACCAAGTGCTCAACCACTTAGAATACTTTTATTAAACTGTTTATATACGAAATCTTGTGGTCTATATATATATATTGCTGCCGGCATTAAACCTATATCTCACCAACTTTATGTTGACCTTTTAAAACATGTCTATTCTCAGGTGATTTCTAAAGTTTCCGCTGCATCATGTTGGATCTAACCAGGATCTTGCGTACGCATGTTTGTGTCAAAAATAAAACTGCATATCCGAGATGTTGTATTGTAAAATATGCTAGAAACCGTGTTGTTGTCATCATTTGTAAAGTTTGTAAGTCGAAGATTATCGCTAAACGTTAATCTTCTTTTTATTGTCTTAAGCTTGTAACAAAAATAATGGTTATGGTTTGTAATGTATAATATATGCAGTTTTCTTTCAAAAATGTCTCATATAGAGGTCAATACCTCGCAATGAAATCATACGTTATCTAACGCGTTCTTATGGTTAAGGACGGGTTATGACATGTGGTATCAGAGCGTTGGTCTTAGCGAACCAGGTTTGCATTAGTGTGTCTAACCAAGAAGTCGTTAGGATACATTAGTAAAGTCTGGACTTTGACCGGGTCTGATTTTAAAAACCATTGCTTATCACTGTTGGTTAAAAATTTATATGTAAATATTATGTAGTACTAATGGGTTAGTTGTTGTGTGATAGATGTCGGGCTCGAAACTTATTATCACATTCAGCGACTCCGAATCAGAACCTTCAGATTGTGTTTCAGTCATTAACATATCCGATGACGAAAGTGGTATTTTTGGAGAAGACTCACAATTTCCGGATGAACCAACTATAGAAATATCGGAAAGTGAACCCGAGGAGGAAAGTGAACCCGAGGAGGAAAGTGAACCCGAGGAGGAAAGTGAACCCGAGGAGGAAAGTGAACCCGAGGAGGAAAGTGAACCCGAGGAAGAAATACAGGAAATTACAAAAGACGAGTTCGAACAAGGAAAGAAACGAAAAGCTAGTGAATTAGAAAATCCAAATCCCGAGTTTAATGAGAATGAAGTGGCACCAATTCCACTAAACACTACCACCCCTATCCCCGCTATTCCTATTAGTGCTATCCCCGCATCTAGTTCTTCGGCTCCTCAGCCAAAACGTAGGGAGACAGCTAGGATTCGCGTTGGGGGATTCCCTGGACATAACTGTTTTGGGAAATAGACCAAATGATGCGCTGCCGTATTAAACCATGGAATCACATAATGTTTTGTATAATATTATTAGTGTGGTTTGTTTAAAGTTTGATGTAAGCATATGTAAAATAGCGAAGTATGAAATGCAATAATTTTCCATGGTTAAGTATTATTTAGATTGTAGTAATTGGTTCTGTACTAAGCTATTAAGTATGAACATTAACGGGTAGGTACTACCCTAGATATAATTATAAAACGCTAATAAGAAGAAAAGGCTTTTATAATAATACCTGGTTCATATTATTAACAAGCTATAAATGTACTATAAATACACACTACATCTATAATATTCCATGTGAATAATTATTTTCTTTCATTAGGAAATGGCGCGATTGAATCGAATGACGGAACAAGAACTCGAGGAACTCATCAACCAGCGAGTGAACGACAGAATGTTATGGGTTGAGGCTGCAAGAGCTGCTGCAGTTAATCCAAATCCTCGTGTAGGATGCTCCTACAAGACGTTTCAAGCTTGCAAGCCCTCATCATTCAGTGGAACGGAAGGACCGATCGGTTTAACCCGATGGATAGAAAAGATGGAGACGGTGTTTAAAATAAGTGGTTGTGATGAAAAAGACATGACCAAGTTTGCATCGTGCACTTTACAAGATAGTGCACTCACATGGTGGAAGAATTATGTGAAGGCGGTAGGAGGAGATGTAGCTTATGATACTCCATGGGAAGAATTCAAAGCAATGATAATCACCGAGTATTGTCCAAGGAATGAGGTTATTAAGTTAGAAGATGAGTTACGAAGTTTGAAGGTGGTTGGTACTGAAATCACCAACTACAATCAGCGATTCATGGAATTGGTTTTACTATGTCCTGAATTGGTTCCAACCGAAGCACGGAAGATTGAAATGTACAAAGGTGGTTTGCCCAAAAAGGTCAAGGCAAACGTTACGGCATCGAAACCTAAGACAATTCATGAAGCTATAACCATGGCGAACGAGTTAATGGATCAGGTCATTCTGGATAAGAAAGCATTCACTACTGAGGTGAAGGTATCGAGTAACAAAAGGAAGTGGAACGGAAATTATGATCGAGGTTATCAACAGCAATCTTTTAAGAAACCAGAAACCCCGAAAGGTGCGGGTAGCGGTTCAGGCTTTGGTTACAAAGGACAAAGTCCTTTATGCAACCGTTGTCACAAACATCACTTTGGTTACTGTAGTGTGTTGTGCACCAAATGCAATCGACAGGGACATCTTGCTGAAGATTGTAAGGCTCTCGTTACAAATGCAAATGGTAACAAGACTCCTGCCACCAACGCAAATAGAACTGCTTTGGCTAACATTACTTGTTTTGGGTGTGGAAAACAAGGTCACTATAAGAGCCAGTGCCCGAATCAGAATGGCGGACCTGCACGTGGAAGAGCGTTTGTTATTAATGCTAGAGAGGCACGTGAAGACCCGGAGCTTGTTACGGGTACGTTTACCATCAATAACTTATCAGCATCTATTTTATTTGATACTGGCGCCGATAGAAGTTACGTGTGTATAAATTTTTACACTAAATTGAATTGTTCATCATTACCTCTAGATGCTAAGTACTTGATTGAGTTAGCTAATGGTAAACTAATCAAAGCCGATAAAATTTGTCGTGATTGTGAAATAAATCTAGCCGGAGAAACGTTTAAAATCGACTTAATACCCGTAGAATTAGGAGGTTTTGATGTAATAGTCGGCATGGACTGGATGTCCAAAATAGGAGCGGAAGTTGTTTGTGCTAAGAAGGCAATTCGTATTCCTGGTAAGGATAAAATACCGGTGATGATTTATGGAGAGAAGGGTAATTCAAAGCTAAAACTCATTAGCTGTTTGAAAGCCAAGAAGTGTTTAGAAAAGGGATGTTACGCTATTTTAGCACATGTTAATAAAGTCGAAAAGAAAGAAAAGTGCATCAACGACGTGCCTGTGGCAAGAGATTTTCCTGAAGTTTTTCCGGAAGAATTGCCGGGATTACCTCCATTTAGATCGGTAGAATTTCAAATAGATTTAGTACCAGGAGCTGCACCAGTGGCTCGTGCTCCATATAGACTTGCACCGTCCGAATTAAAAGAACTTCAAAGTCAGTTAAAAGAATTACTGGACCGTGGATTCATACGACCGAGTACTTCACCGTGGGGAGCTCCAATTTTGTTTGTTAAGAAGAAAGATGGATCTTTTAGGATGTGTATAGACTATCGTGAATTAAATAAGTTAACTATCAAGAATCGATATCCACTACCGAGAATTGATGACTTATTTGATCAATTGCAAGGATCATGTGTTTATTCGAAAATCGACTTAAGATCGGGCTATCATCAACTACGCGTCAAAGAAGAGGACATTCCGAAAACTGCTTTTCGGACACGTTATGGTCATTACGAATTTTTGGTCATGCCGTTTGGATTGACAAATGCGCCAGCTGTATTCATGGACCTCATAAATCGAGTTTGTAGTCCGTATTTAGATAAGTTTGTTATCGTTTTCATTGATGATATTCTTATCTATTCCAAGAGTGAGCAAGAGCATGAAGAGCATTTAAGGTTGATATTGGAGTTGTTAAGAAAAGAACAGCTATATGCTAAATTTTCTAAGTGTGCTTTCTGGTTGGAAGAAGTGCAATTTCTTGGTCACGTTGTTAATAGCGAAGGAATTCAGGTTGATCCAGCAAAAACTGAAGCTATTGAAAAATGGGAGACTCCTAAGACACCAACACAGATACGCCAATTTTTGGGTTTAGCTGGTTATTATAGAAGGTTTATTCAAGATTTTTCCCGAATAGCTAAGCCGTTGACAGCGTTAACGCAAAAAGGGAAGAAATATGAATGGACCTCGGAGCAGGAGAACGCATTTCAAATACTGAAGAAGAAGTTAACTACGGCGCCTATATTATCGTTACCAGAAGGGAACGATGATTTTGAAATATATTGTGACGCTTCGCGACAAGGTTTTGGTTGTGTTCTTATGCAACGGAAGAAAGTTATTGCATTTGCATCCCGACAATTGAAGATTCACGAGCGAAATTATACGACGCATGATCTAGAATTGGGAGCAGTCGTGTTTGCATTGAAGATATGGAGACACTACTTGTATGGGGTTAAATTCACTGTGTTTACTGATCATAAAAGCCTTCAACATATTTTTGAACAGAAACAATTGAACATGAGGCAACGTAGGTGGGTCGAGTTAATAAACGACTATGATTGTGAAATTCGTTATCATCCCGGAAAGGCGAACGTGGTGGCCGATGCTTTAAGCAGAAAGGAACGAGAACCAATTCGAGTTCGAGCAATGAATATAAAAATTCGCATGAATCTCAACTCACAAATCAAAGAAGTTCAACGAGAAGCACTTACTAAAGAAAATAAAGGAAATGAAATAATGAAGAAGTATGAGAAGCAACTCGTTATGCGGGAAGATGGAATTCGATATTTTGCAAATCGTATTTGGGTACCGAAGTTGGGTGGATTAAGGAAGTTGATATTGAACGAGGCACATAAGACAAGATACTCGATACATCCTGGAGTTGGAAAGATGTATCAAGATCTTAAGACACGTTATTGGTGGCCTAACTTAAAGACCGACGTTGCAACATATGTTGGGGAATGTTTGACTTGTTCCAAAGTCAAAGCAGAACATCAAAAGCCGTCAGGGTTACTTCAACAACCAGAAATCTCAGAATGGAAATGGGATGGTATTACCATGGATTTTATCACGAAGTTACCAAAGACTGCCTGGGGATACGACACCATTTGGGTGATTGTTGATCGTCTCACCAAGTCTGCACATTTCTTGCCTATAAAGGAAACGGATAGAATGGAGAAACTATTACGATTGTATATAAAGGAAGTTGTTTCAAGGCATGGAATACCTATTTCCATTATATCCGATCGTGATAGTAGATTTACCTCAAAATTCTGGCAATCACTACAGGAGGCACTAGGAACTCGGTTGGATATGAGTACCGCATATCATCCACAAACCGATGGACAGAGTGAGAGAACGATTCAGACTCTCGAAGACATGCTCAGGGCATGTGTGATCGATTTTGGAAACGGATGGGATAAATATCTACCATTAGCAGAATTCTCGTATAATAATAGTTATCATGCGAGCATTAAAGCTGCACCATTCGAAGCATTGTACGGAAGGAAGTGTAGATCTCCTATCTGTTGGAATGAAGTAGGAGATCGACAATTAACTGGTCCCGAGATCATACATGAAACTACTGAAAAGATAGTACAAATCAAAGAGAGATTGAAAACAGCCCGTAGTCGCCAAAAGAGCTACGCCGATGTTCGAAGGAAACCATTAGAGTTTCAGATCGGTGACATGGTTATGCTAAAGGTGTCACCTTGGAAAGGTGTAATACGTTTCGGTAAAAAAGGTAAACTGAACCCAAGATATGTAGGCCCGTTCAAGATCATCGAACGCATTGGACCGGTAGCTTATCGACTCGAGTTACCGCAACAACTCGCCGGAGTACATAATACCTTTCACGTCTCAAACCTTAAGAAGTGTCTTGCAAAGGAAGACCTCACCATTCCTCTCGAAGAAATCCATGTCGACGAGAAACTACAATTCGTCGAAGAACCAATCGAAATCATGGACCGTGAAGTTAAACAGCTCAAACAGAGCAATATACCGATTGTTAAGGTTCGTTGGAATGCTAGAAGAGGTCCCGAGTTTACTTGGGAACGAGAGGATCAGATGAAGCAAAAGTATCCACACTTGTTTCTCGATGACGCAAAATAGGTACAATTTTAAAATTTCGGGACGAAATTTATTTAACGGGGAGGTAATGTAACGACCCGCACTTTTTCGATCATTCTATACTTATAAGATTAATATTTACATAAATTAAACCTTGCCAACATGATAAGCAATCCAAATTGTCGAGATTTATATTTCCGAAAAGAGTTTTACACAACGTTTGACCGTCTAGTTTGACCGATGATATCACGAACTATACAATATATGATAATTATACGTTTGTGTATATATATGTATATATACATATTTAACATGATTAATAAATGTTTTAATATCTCATTTTATATTAATAACAACAAGTTATATGTGTATTTTGAAACTACTAACTTAAGTTTTCAAAACGATAACAATACGTAACGTTAATTGACATAAATACTTAAGACTTATAATATTTATATATATATTGTATATGTAATGTATTTAATTACTTTTAAAGAACTTAAATACATAAAACCATATAAGTGTATTCACAAAAGATAGCTATATTTGAATCCTCATTTCATTTTTCACAAAATTTCTATACGTATACCTAGAGTATTTGTACTCGTATCATACCTAGCTCCTATACGTATTTACTAATAGTAAATACACATCAAAATCACCACCTAACCAGCCATTATTCATGCCCTTAGAGCTAGGTAATTACTTTTGGATGATTACTTGACTAATTATACAAGAAAACAACTAAAACTTTTGTCCTTGTACACCATCAAAAACGCCACCATCACCACCTTAAATACTTCCATTCATTTCCCATTTTTGATTCACTTTCACTTCAATTATCTTAGCAAAAACACACACTCTTTCAAGAACTCTAAACTCCATAACACTTCAGCAACTTACCAAGAAGATCTAGCTTCAAAAACCATACTAAAACACCATAAGAAAACCATACAAAAACACTTCAAGAAAACCCTCCAAGAACACCAACTTACTTCCAATCTTTCATCCACTTCCATCACCCTTTTGATTCTAGCTTCTTACTTCTCTTTTACAGCAACTTCATCCAAGGAACTTGAGGTAGAATCTATGTTCATAACCTTATTCGATTCATATATATATAGCTATCATATTTTGTGGTAAAAAAGTTTAACAACAAGAACATAGTTTGAATGTTTTCAAACTTGTTTGCAAACTAAATAGATCCTTCTAACTTAACTTTTAAAATACTTCAAGACATGTAATATAACTTATTTATATGTTAATTTAACAAGGTAAAACTTGGTTTTTCAAAGTATAAGTATTTTTGGAAAAATGGTCATTAAATGATTTTGTTGTAACAAAATGTTTAACTTCATATGTTTCACTAAACTTTCACTTATGCCGTATGATTTTGAATACAAACCAAGGTATTTACAGTTCATAGTCTTAAAGAAGAACTCGATCCAAGAAGATGGCAATTTGAATCAACGAAAACGGACTTGTAACGAAGAAACTATGACCGAAACAAAATTGGTTATCCAAGACTTAATTGACTACGGGATTCATTGGAAAAATTTACATAAAATCACATACTTCTAAGATAACATGATATTTTATATATATGTACTCATAATTCAATTTCATATGGTTCAGGATCACCCGTAAGCAACACGAGAAGATTAATCATAAGATCCCATGATTGTACGCAACACGTCATTTGACAACACCGGTACTTTATGTACGCAACACGTCATTTGACAACACCGGTACCATGGGTCAAGATTAATCTCGACCAATACATATACGTTGGGGTTTTATTTATTTCGTTGGGGGTTTTATTTATTGCGGGTATATTAAACATCTAAAAATGAACCATTAAAAATTGAATTGCTAACCTCGGACAGCTAACTTCGGACTAAGGAAATATTCAAAATATTAAAAGTATAACAAGTATATATATATATAACGTTTGTTTTAAAATGAAAACATATTGATATATTATATATGGATAGGTTCGTGATATCAACCGGAAGACCGAGTCAAAATATATATATCATCAAGACAAGGGTGAGTATATAGTCCCACTTTTAAACTCTAAATATTTCGGGATGAGAATACATGTATTTTATGTTTTACATTATGGACACAAGTAACTGAAAAATATATTCTACGTTGAGTTGTACCACTGGCATACTTCCCTGTAGCTTGGTAACTAATATTTACAGCGGTATTGTAAACGCGAAACCTGTTGATAGATCTATCGGGCCTGACAACCCCAACCGGACTGGACGACCAGTATTCAACGGTTGCACAGTACTTCGTTTTGTGACTACACTTGGTACGGTGTAGTAAGATTTCATATTAAAGGGAATATGCGACGTGAAAATGTTAAGTATGGTTACCAAGTGCTCAACCACTTAGAATACTTTTATTAAACTGTTTATATACGAAATCTTGTGGTCTATATATATATATATATTGCTGCCGGCATTAAACCTATATCTCACCAACTTTATGTTGACCTTTTAAAACATGTCTATTCTCAGGTGATTTCTAAAGTTTCCGCTGCATCATGTTGGATCTAACCAGGATCTTGCGTACGCATGTTTGTGTCAAAAATAAAACTGCATATCCGAGATGTTGTATTGTAAAATATGCTAGAAACCGTGTTGTTGTCATCATTTGTAAAGTTTGTAAGTCGAAGATTATCGCTAAACGTTAATCTTCTTTTTATTGTCTTAAGCTTGTAACAAAAATAATGGTTATGGTTTGTAATGTATAATATATGCAGTTTTCTTTCAAAAATGTCTCATATAGAGGTCAATACCTCGCAATGAAATCATACGTTATCTAACGCGTTCTTATGGTTAAGGACGGGTTATGACATCTTCCTTCGGCGCACCACTAAATTGGCATTGATTAGTCACCATGTGTAGAATTTGTCCTTTGATTTCATAATCTGGCGCATTAATGTCTGGATGAGTAATTGCGTGACCTTGGCCAGTGCGTTTAGCTCTCATTCGGTCTTCCATACTTAAAGGTTCCAGATTCTCCATAATTGAATTTGTTGAATCGGTATCACTAGATGCTTCAGATTTAATGGTTCGTTCCTCAACAATCTCTGTTTGAATGATTGGTGGTTCCGGAGGAAAGTTTAATGGTTCAGGATCTACGAACCGTCCCTGAATATTTTCTGGATTCTCAATTGTGAGTTTGGGTTCAAAAAATGGATTATCGGAAATTTGAACTGAAGTACTTGGTCTACTGGATGACGATTCTAAAGAAAAATCAACGGTGGTTATATTTGTTAAACGATGTCTTGATCGAGTTACAGGTGGTGAACGTACAAAAGGTGGTGAACGTCTTGCTCGGTGCATTCACAGAATATCCTATTAGTTTTTAAAAAGAAAGAAAAATTATAATAAGTTATCCAATCAATAGACTTTTCTGATTTTGCCCACGTTTCGAATAGCCAAAAGATGCAGCAGAGGGGCAGGATTCGTTTGGTCTCAATATAATTGAGGACTGTTTGGCTCCAATAACCCGGTCCACGTACAAATCCAACTATTACTACGAACCAGAAAATTTTGATGTCTATTAATTTAACCACTTAAAATAAATTTTCGTAATTTTAAGAAATTTAGATAAGAAGTAGAAAAAAAAATCTAAGTCCTAAAAACTAGAATGGCGAGAAATAAGAGAGAAAAAGAGTTCGTCGAAAAAGGTCGAAAAAGAAAAAATGGTTGAAAAATAAAAGGTGACGGAAAAATAAAAGAAACTTAAAAATACTTAACTAATTTAACCTTATTACTACAACTAACTTAAAATTATAATCGCAAATTGAAATTACTAATTGGAATGATAATTGGTACATAGTAAAAGGTGTCTAAAAATATTAAAGCTTACAGAAAAACTAAATCCCAAATGGAAATAACTTAAAAAGAAACTAAAACTTAAAAAGGGCGTCGCAAAATTCTAAAGCACCTAATTCTTAGTCTAAAGAAAAAGCACTTAAGGAATTCTACGGCAAAGCCTAAAAATCTAGGAGTAAAAATAATTATAGCAAAAACTAAGTTTAAAATTAAATATGAGCTAAAAAAATACAAATTTTACGCTACAACGATTAAAAAGGTACAAAATATAAAAATATACAAAAAGTTGTAAAAAGTACAATTTTTATAAAAATATTATTTTTATATTATTATTTTATTAAACTACTAATTTTACAATTTAATAAAAACTTAATTAATACTAAATACATAAATAAATAAAAAGTAAAAATAAAACTAAAACTAAAAATAATAATAATAATAATTATAATTAGGTTTAATAATTAATAATAATTAAAAATAACCCGTAATCAATGCTTGATTAGGGTTTTGTCCGTGTGTCAGAAGGTCTCCGCGAGTTGCGGCAAATAAAGAAGAACACCCCGCGAGTCGCGGGGTTCAGGAATTCAGTTGACAGCTTTGTGTTTTTACGCGTTTTTTTTTTCTTTATTTTTTTTTTTTATTTTATGTTTTCTGTTTTTAATTTAAATAAATGATTTTAAAATAAAACTTATATTTTTATAAACTAAAATAGAAATAAAGAAACTTATAAAACTTAAATATTTACAAAATCTTAAAAATACATATATTTTTGTTTTTCTTTTTATATTTTTGAATAATTAAAACGTATTTTTACAAAAGCGAATTTTTAATAAAAGTAACTAAAATCTTTTTTTTTTTTTTTTATATTAGCGTTGCGCTTCCGGCGTTTAAGAGTTTTTCCCCGGCAGCGGCGCCAAAAATTAACTTGATGCGAAGCGAGGTGTATATAAAATAGTTATTATTTTACTAGGAAAATACTATTAAATACGATACAATTTTACACAAGATATTTATTTATTTATAGAATGGATATACTTAAACCTTGCTACAACACTTATAGGCAGTGTACCTAATCGTACAGTAGTGTAGTTTTTAGTAAGTCCGGTTCGTTCCACAGGGAAATCTTTAAACAAAGCTCAACGCTATATTAGTTTACTTTTATAAAAATACAAATATATATAAGTAATATTATTATTATAAAGGGGGGTTTTTACCGTTTAATGACCGGTTTGTCGATTTTAAAACTTTAGTCGCAGTTAAAACCTAATGTAAAATATAAAATACAAGACTTAAATTAAAGCGTAAAGTAAATAACGATAATGAAATTGCGAATAATAAAAGTGCGATAAAATAAACTTGCGATTATTAAAAAGTACGATAATTAAAAGTGCGATAAAATAAAATAACAATTAATAAAATGCGATAATTAGAAGTGCAATTAAATATAAAATAAAGGAAATTAAATATGATATAAAAGAATTATGCTTATTTAAACTTCCGTAATCATGATGTTTGACGTGTTGATTTTAGTTTTATGCCCATGGGTTAATTGTCCTTTGTCCTGGATTATTCAATATGTCCGTCTGGTTTTTGTCCATAACAGTCCATCAGTCATAAATATAAATTGCAAGTGTCCTTGTCAAATTATTATTATACCCGAAGATAAATATTCCAACTAATTGGGGATTCGAATTGTAACAAGGTTTTAATACTTTGTTTAATGAATACACCAGGTTATCGACTGCGTGTAAACCAAGGTTTTACTACTTTGTTAACAATTACACCAATTACCCTTGAATGTAATTTCACCCCTGTTTTGATTATTCTAGTGGCTATTAATCCATTCCCGTGTCCGGTTAAATGAACGATTATTCGTACATATAAATACCCCGCCCATCGTGTCCGATCGAGTGTATATGGTAATTTATAGGGACGCCCAATTGTAAATCTTTATATTAACATTAACAAACTTTCATTTAGTTAAACAAATATAAAGCCCATTAATAGCCCATAGTCTAGTTTCCACAAGTGTCGTTCTTTTATCCAAACCCCAATTATGGTACAAAGCCCAATTACCCAATTTTAGTAATTAGCCCAACATCATGATTACTTCGTTTTAAATAAGCATAATAATAACTTAGCTACGAGACATTAATATAAAAAGGTTGAACATAACTTACAATGATTAAAAATAGCGTAGCGTTACACGGACAGAATTTCGACTTACACCCTTACAACATTCGCTAACATACCCTTATTATTAGAATTATAATTAAAATTAAAATATAAATTATAAATATATATATATATATTACGTATATATTGAGAGAGAGATGAAATAAGATGTGAAATTTGATCAGAATTCGGTTGGCTTTATAGCCAGACTTGAAAATTGGGGCTCCGCGACTCGCGGCAAAATGCCCTTAAAACTCCGCGAGTCGCGGAGATATATTTACAGCTCACACCCTTGGAGTTTCTTGCTGCCGACGGTTTTTAATATATATATATAATATATATATAATTAATATAATTAATTATATATTATATTATATTTATATACATAGTTAACTTGTAATTTTTAGTCCGTTGCGTCGAGCGTTAAGAGTTGACTCTAGTCCCGGTTCCGGATTTTCGAACGTCCTCGCGTACAATTTAATATCTTGTACTTTGCGTTTTGAATCTTGTACTCTTGTAATTTTGAGACGTTTCTTATCAATAATTGGAACCTTTTCGATTGTCTTTTGTACTTTTGAGCTTTTTGGTCGTTTGCGTCTTCAATTCGTCGAATCTGTCTTTTGTCTTCACCTTTTATTATTTAAACGAATATCTCTTGTAAATAGAACAATTGCAACTAAAAGCTTGTCTTTCTTGAGGAATAATGCTATGAAATATATGTTCGTTTTTAGCATTATCAACTACTGCTAATAACTCCTTTTCAGTTGTGGTGTAATTCACTTGGGCTTCCGAAAAAGTCTTACTAGCATAGTATATAACTACCGGTTTCCTATCAACCATTTGCCCTAAAACAGCCCCAGCTGCGTAATCGCTTGCATCACACATGATTTCAAACGGTTTGGTCCAATCGGGTGATTGCAAAATGGGTGCCTCGGTCAACTTACGCTTAAGGGTGCTAAAGGCCTCCTTACATTGGCCATCAAAGTCAAACGGTGCATCTTTTAACAACAAGTTGCACAATGGTTTAGAAATCGCACTAAAATCTTTGATAAACCTACGATAGAACCCCGTATGTCCCAAAAATGACCTTACCCCCTTGACATTGGTCGGTGGTGGCAACGTTGAAATTAGTTGCACCTTGGCCCTATCTACTTCAAATCCCCGTTCTGACACAATGTGCCCCAAAACCACCCCTTCCCTTACCATAAAATGGCTCTTTTCCCAACTTAGGACGAGGTTAGTCTCGGTACACCATTTTAAAACCTTTTCCAATATATTTAGGCACGATTCAAAAGACTTGCCAAATATTGAGAAATCATCCATGAAAATTTCTAAAGACTCGCCTATTAGTTCTGAAAAAATACTCATCATACACCTTTGAAAAGTAGCAGGTGCATTACACAAACCAAAAGGCATTCGTCTAAAAGCGTAAGTTCCATATGGACAAGTAAAAGTTGTTTTTTCTTGGTCATTAGGATGGATAGGTATTTGGTTGTATCCCGAATACCCATCCAAGAAACAGTAAAACTTTTGACTTGACAACTTCTCAATTATTTGGTCAATAAAAGGCAGGGGAAAGTGGTCTTTTGAAGTTGCGGCATTTAACTTCCTATAATCAATACATACCCGCCAACCCGTCACGGGACGACTTGTAATCTTTTCTCCTTCCTCGGTTTCCATGACCGTGATTCCAGCTTTCTTTGGCACTGTTTGAGTGGGACTCATTGAAACGACCCGTCAAAGTACACTTGATGACCATCGTTATCTTGGTCCCACAGCTTGATCATAACTCTATATGAATGTGATAAATAACCTTGTATTCTTTATTTAAAAATGATTTCCTATAAAGGAAACCTACCAAAATAAGTAAGTTTAGAAAAACCATACATTATTACTTAACCAAAAGTTAACCAAAACAAAGTCAACAACATCCACTATTAAATGTATCAAAATAGAATGCAAGTTAATCTTAAAAGCTGCCATCATAAATATACAGACTCTCTAAGCACAGCGGAAACAATCAATCATGAACCTGAGAATAAAACAAGCGAGTAACTGTTAACAAAAATGTTGAGTGAATTATAGGTTTAATATCGCAAACAATAATTAATTTAAACCATAAAAATTTATGTTTGAAAACATAAAAACTCCTTTTTGGACCACAAAATTATATGCTCGAAAACATATAAAAATATTATTCCATTTTCCGTGAGGCACCTGGTAACCACTTAACCATTTATTTACCCTTGTCAAACACAATAAATAATATACACCGAACAAGTGTATCTTCAACTAAATACGAAGTACTAAACATTCCGATTATAAATTGCTAGCGCGACTAGCTCGAAATGGGGTTGTCAAACCCGATAGATCTATCCATAGGATTCGCGTTTACCAGTAGAAACCAGTGATTACAATTACCAGATTAGGGAATATTTTTGTTCGACTCACAATGAATAATTTAAATCAACTTCCACTTGTGTCCAATACGTAAAAATAATATGCATGTATTCTCATCCCAAAAGATTTAAAATAGAAAAATGAAACTATAACTCACCTTAAAGCAATTGAAGTAACCACACAAAAATGCGAACAGCAAACGAAGTAAAGTGATCAGGAATGATCACAACGCCGACCTATAAATAAAGCAGGTCGATATAAATAAATAACTTAGGTCAAGTCTTAGTATGATAGCTATGGTACATGTTGCAAGTAGACATAGAACAATACTCAGCATGCATCGGTTTGATCAGAACAGCGTACGGACACACACTTTTTATTTTTAGAAAGTTTCTGTTTTTAACAGGTTTCCATTTTAGAAAAGTTTTTATTTTAGGAAAGTTTCTATTTTAGGAAAGTTTCTATTTTAAGAAAGTTTCTATTTTAGGAAAGTTTCTATTTTTGAAAAGTTTCTATTTTTGGAAAGTTTCCATATTTAGAAAGTTTCTATTTTTAGAAATTTATTAAGTTAGGAAAGTTTCCTTAATTAGAAAGTCAACAAAAGTCAACTGAAAGTCAAAGTCAACCGAAAGTCAACTCAAAAGTCAACCTTGGTCAAACATAGTCAAAATTAATTTTTAAAGTATAAGTTATATTAATAATATAAGATATAATGTTATTTAAAGTCATATATGTATAATTATGTCATAACATAAGTTTAATTAAATTAAAATGAATTATTAAAGTTAACATAAGTTTAAATAATATAATTAATATAACATAAGTATTTAATTAAATATTAACCATAATATAAGTATTATTAGTTAATAATAAATTTTAAATCATATCATAAGTATTATTAATTAATAATGAATTATTAATCATATCATAAGTTTCTAATTATAATTATTAAATCATAAGTATTTAATAATTAAATTATAATTAAATAATAACTAAGCCTTATAATAATTAAATAATTAATTAATCCTTATTATAAGTCTTATTATAATAATCTCATAATATAAGTTTAATACTTACCATAAGTATTTTTCATTAATAATAAAAGTATTATTAATCATAAGTTTAATTAAATGTTTAATTAAATCATAATTAATTAATAAATGATATAATAAATATATATATCATAAGTCTTAAATTGAAATAATTACTTTTTATATCATAAGTAATTTATTAATAATGAAATTCATTATTTATATCATAAGTCTTATTTAATAACCATAAGTTTTAATTAAAAGTTCATCGGGTCATAACTTGAGCCCCAGGAATCAGTTTTCGGCGAGTCTTATATATATCTTCGCCTAACCAACCCACCCGACATATTAGTGTACTCAAGAACACCCCAATAACACCCACCAAGTCGTGACCTACAGCCATTAATTAACTTGGAGCTTTAATCCGATCAAAAACATGTTTTAGTCATACCGGATGATCTGTGGCTCGGATTTCGATGACCCGAACATGAAATTTCATCCAATCATCAATCCTAATACACTAGTACACCATAAAGACTCCAAAAGTGGTCACAAAGTTGGACCACACCTGTACCAATTCGTTCTTACATTTTAATTTCAATTAAACACCATTTTAATCATATCTAGAGCTCCGGGAATCGAAATAACATGAATCCGGAGTCTAAAATTAATGTCTTGATGAGAGGAACTCATATAAACACTTTAATTTCACTTTTATATCAGTTAAGTTTACAAAAATTTTGATAACTCGGAAAATTTTGATTAAATTTAAACTAAACTTCGACTGTTTCCAACGATTCACGAACAAACGATTATAAAAAGATATGTAAATATATATGTGTGTATATATACATCATTTACAACCATTATTATTATTATTATCAAGTATTTTTATTACAACTATTACTAATGTTATTATTATTAATAATTATTAATAACATTAATGTTATTAGTATTATCACTTTTAATATTATTATAAATATCATTATTATTATTGGTACAACTTATTATTAATAATATTATTATTATTATTAATAGTATTAATAACATTTATAATGATTATTATCATTATTATAAATTATAATTAAAATTATCATTTTTATTATTATTGTCATTACTAACATTGTTATCATTACTAATATTATTATTATTATTAGTATTATTATTAGTATTATTATTATTGTTACTAATATTATTATTATTATTAACATTATATAGTTATCATTATTAATAATGATAATTTAACATTTTTATTAAAATTATTATTGTTATTAATATTAACATATTATTATTAATATCATTATTAAATTTGATATTAATTATTATTATTATTATCATTATAATTATTATGACTAATATTTATTATTAATTCTATTATTATTTTTATTATTATTTTTATTATTATATTTATTAATATAATTAGGTAATCTACTTTTTATTTTTTTATTTAATCATGATCAGCTTTTAAATTTATTATTTTCGTGATCTGCTTTCCATGGTGATCCAGTTTTTTTTATCATCTGATTATATATATTTTAATTATTCTTACTGGTTTTATTTTTGTTTCTGTCAACTTCTTATATTTTTATTTTTTTTCTTGCCTGCTCTTGTTGACTACATTCGACCTATAAATCAATCCAAATCAGAGTTATTGAATACCAGTTCAATCTCACATTATCAACTATCAATTTCAATTTCCATTATCAGTTTTAATTTGTTAATTAAATAAAAAAGTTGCAGTTGTATACCCCTGTTCTTACTTCAATTGTCAAAAGCTCGAAATTTAAATCCACTTCAAAATCTGTAATTGCGGTTTTGTTAGGAATAATTCAATCAAACTTCCTGCAAAATTTCATATACCAATTCCTCATAACGAATCTTAATTTTGAAGTCAAACTTTATATTTCAAAAGTCAAACTTTTTGTTCATCATCAAATTCGAGTTCGTTTTAAAGTTTTTAGTTAAATTGAAGATTTATAAAGTTTATAGGTATGATTTGAAAACTATTTCATGTTATAACCATTGTCTCAAACTTTTTCAAATTCGAAATCAAGTTTTGTTTTTTTTTTCTTTTCTTCGTGACACAGCAGCAGCTGTTCTTGTTAATATATTTTTTTCTTTCGCTTTTGTTAAATTAAAATAACAATTACAATCATTTATAAATTGTTATTTATATCCTAAAACCAATTCGTTATGTAAATCGATTTGATCTCTGGTCGTTTGAGTTCTGGTCGACTAGTTGTAGAAGAAGAAGAAACAGAAATACGATCGGGTTAAACATAAATGGGTTATGAATATAATCAGAAAAACAGGCTAGCTCAGCTGGTTTGTGTGAGTGTCGGGTTAGCAAGAGGTCACGGGATCGAGCCTTGCAGTGGCTATTTTTTTTTGGAAAAAACTTTATAAACTTTTGAAGTAGTTATATATTATTATTATTATTATTATTATTATTATTATTATTATTATCATCATCATCATCATCATTATTACTAATATTATTATCATTACTAGTATTATCACTTAAAAAATTATTAGTATTATCAAATATTATTATTACTAGTAGTATTGTTATTGTATTATTGTTAATTTTATCATTTTAAATATTATTATCATTATCATTATTAAGATTATGATTATTATTATTATTATGAAAATAACACAATTTATTAATATTAGTATTAGTATCATTTTATAATTAATAATACTATTATTATCATTTTTAACATAAGTGTAATTATTAATATTAGTATTATTACTGTTATTATCATTTTACAAAAAATACCGTTTTTGCTATTATTAAAACTATCATCTTTACTTTATAATTATTAGTAAAACTATCATTTGTATTAAAATTACTATTATTACCATTATTATTATAATTATTAGTAAATCATTATTATCGAAACTATTATTTTTATAAATAAATATTTTGTACATTGAATACACTTATTTCATATACTACAATTATATTTCATATAATTATATATCAAACATATCAACATTTTTATATAAACATTCATATATAACAAATTAGGTATTTTTAATATAATACCAATCAAATATATATATATATATATATATATATATATATATATATATATATATATATATACAGAAATATATAACAATTGAAATAACATATATAAACTTATTCGATTACGAGTATATGTGTTAATATATATGCTTGATATAGGTTCATAAATCCTAGGACAACTCTGCACTTGTTCAGTGCCATCATACGCATATCATACAAACTATCGTATCGTATCGTGAGTTTTCATAGCTCCCTTTTTATATATATTTTTGGGCCGAGAATACATGCGCAACTTTTATAACTGTTTTATGTTTAGACACAAGTACTCAAACTTTTATGCTATATATGTGCTTTGTCATGCTAAATCCCTGCTGTAATATCGTTAATTGCTGAGGTATAAGATGCAATCTTAGTTATTGTGAGTAGCGCTACTGAGAGCGACGTCTCTAGTCAGTTGACCGTTGGCCTTTAACTACATAATAATGATTCAACGACATGAATAACAAGTGTCACTGGGTAACTTTGTTTAGTCGCGATATTACAAACAGCAACCCTTTCGATTGATATATTTGGTATTAATCAACTTTAAACTGAAATCTTGTGGTCTAATGCTATATTGAACTATTGATTTATGATAAACCTATGAACTCACTCAATCTCGTGTTGACTTTTTAAGCATGTTTATTCTCAGGTACTTAAATATTGCTTCCGCTGTATATCTGCTGCTTTGATGATGATTGTTTGCTATGTTTGGAGTCTTCATTACATATCATATCAATTAAATACATTTAATGTTCTAAATACAATGTAATCTATTTATCTTCCGCTGCAAAAACTCAATAAACATCTCATGTAGAGTCGTTCTCGTTTATACAACTGTGATTTGATATAATTAGTCACAAATACCTCAGGCCCTATTTGGGGGTGTGACAGATTGGTATCAGAGCAGTTTGTTGTAGAGAACCAGGATTGCATTTTATGTGTGCCTTATACAATTAGGTACCTTAGCAATGTAGTACTACAACTATCCTTGACCGTAGTGCCTTTAATTGTTAAATGCTACACTATACCTTAGAAACTAGGCTTATTAAATTCTTTAATCTTCCTTAGAATGCCAAGCCAATCTAAGAACTCTGCTCACTCTCCTAAGTGCTATCTAATTCCGCCATCACATTTAAATGCGACACCATAATTTCTGAAATTCTTGACATTCCTATGTCATCTATCATGGTTTTGTGTATTACATATATATTACATGAAATATTATCCATGATTTTTGAAACTCCTATATTTGTTACTATTCATACTCAAACGTATATAACCTCCCTGTTATATCATGTACCTATATGCCTTATGCCTTTATGCATTGGTTTGCGAACCGAAAAATGTCATTGAGTTATCGAGAATCTCAAAGACATTATAATGTCATCACTATTCATATTCATTACTTTTAAAATCTTTGCTTTCTCGTTATTTTGATCATTGAATTTTCTTGACGAGTGGTGTCTACGAAACTCTAGAATTGAAGGGTTTGGATTTCCGATTTAAAGGATCCTATAGCTCAAGCCCCTAGACCTGAATAGGCCACTACGAATTGAAAGTCTTTAATCGAAAGTATATCTATCAATCTTTGTTGGAAATCATTTGCTTAATAATTAAAGTCTCGACACGTCATACCACCATTATTGGATAAGTGGAGTATAGACACATCATATCTTATCATATCTTCTCATATCTATCCCAATAGACTTTGTCTACCACTTTTCCTAAATTTCCTCCGTAAATACGGAAATCTTTTTGCTATATATACGTATTCAAGGAAACGAATATATCAATCAGTATCCAGCACCCATTTCATATCAAACCCTAATTCCAATCACATAATATGGATTACTCACTTGATTCCTCGAGCTCCAATGGCAGCGTAACCGAAACAAACAAACCAATTAGCCATCATCTATTTTGGATGAATTGGGGGTGGGTTCGTAGTCGACTCAATCCATGGAGAAGTGAAGAAGGTGATACTTTTCACCCCCACATTGCCCTATTGGCGAAGAACTTGAAGCACTTACCGGCAAACCAGTCCGAAACACCATTTTCACCCTCATTTCCAGAACAGCTCGCCACGATTATATAATATCTAGAATTCTAGATCTTATTCGTCCCCTTGTCCGAACCGCCAATCATCCCAGTATAATAGAAGAAGTTAACGAGCTTCGCGCTCGAGTGGTGGCTCTGGAGAATATGGTGCAATATCTACAAGCATCAGCAGCACCAGCAGCATAACCAGCACCATCAGTACCATCAGCATCACCACTAACAGCACCAGCTTCACCAACAACAACATCCGCATCTCACGCCTCAACATCGCACTCGGTACCTCGGATATCAACATCATACGCCCCATAGATACCAAGGAATATTAGTAATAATGAGTTAAGATGTATTGACTCATTCTTCATGAAGAATTATATATGTATACTTTATATATATGGATTGGAACAATAATAAATCTTTTCGTACTAAGCTATTACTTGTGAATCTTAACTAGTATGTACTACTTGGTTAATTCATATCACAATATGCTATGATATACATCCTTTGTTAATGACTTAACAATAGTTAATCACTGCTTCAACACAATAAACTCCATTTCATAATAAACCAAGTGTATTATTCAAATACATGTTTGGTTTTACACTTTCATTTTCGACATACTCGAAGCTTTCTAGAAAACATTATTCATGTCTTGTGAATTTCACAAGGATTTCACGAGCACCAACATCATATACCAAGGTATATCAATAACAATGAACAATGAAGCATTGATTCATAACTTCATTAGCGAAATATTTCGCGACAATTATGATTACATCTGAAGAATATATATATGAATATATATCTTCATAAAGATTGTAATTAAAAACTCTTTTGTACAAACTATTAATTGTAAAAATATTTTAACGGGTAGGTAATACCCGAGAAATATTTATATCTCACATTAATATGTTACATTGTACATTCTTTAATTCTAATTCAACAGTCATTAACTATTCTACTTACATCCACATATATATGTATCTGTTCACCGAAGAACAACCATTTTCATACAAATTCAATTAAATATTCTGATTTTGACATATCAGAATTCAAGTAAAGTTTTACCAAGTGTTATCTTCCTAAACATAATTACATTCATGAATTATATTCCTTCATATTCTGTGATGAATTATCACATCAAACCACTGAAACTATCATTCATTAATTTTGAAATTTACAACATTTCTTCAACCGTTAGATCCATTGATGGATACATCTTATGCTTAAACACTTCAACTCCAAATTTTTGAAAACACCTCAGAACTATAACCAATGAATTCAGATTCATTAACCTTATGAATGCTAATGAAGCAACAAAAGCTATAGATGGTCTTAATGGCCAAAAGCTTGATAATAAAGAATTGTGTGTTGGAAAAGCTCAAAAGAAAATCTGGTATTGAAAAACAGATTGAGCAAAACATGAAGGAGACTGTGGACAAATCACAAGGACTAAATCTGTATTCAAAGAATCCAGATAATTCAGTATCTGCTGAAATCCTTAGCAAATACCTTATTCCTTACTTATCTTAAATCCTTACGGAAGAATTTTCTTCATTATTCATCGATGTTAGAAATTCTAATATATCATCGTATCCTTCGTTATAAATATCCTCGATATTTATGAAGATATCTTCATAACGATTCTTGTTCTCAATTAATTATCTCTTTGCGATATCTTTATTACATCATAAAGGAAACTGTATTAGTTTCTATATTCTGTAAAATTCAAGTTTAAATTATAAATGTTTTGAAGAAGTGTTGGGAATTGAAGCATGAGTTAGTATAATATAATGACGTCAGGCCAACGTGATTATATTACAGTAAGTCATGCTAAATTTTTAATGGAAGATGATGATTCATAGACTTTACAATCATCATTTTCCATGTTACACGACTCTTACATTCTACTTAACCTCTGAACATATCAAGAAAATATATTTTTGATAGTTCTATCCTCAGTAATTTTGGTAATTTAACAAATCAAATTGTGATATTATTTTCCTTTCTACTTAGAACATTAGATTCATTTGAAACTTCATACCTACGAATTCTGGACCATTACTTGCTTTACAAAAGCATGAAGTTTCGACATATAAGGGAAAATATAAAGCCCGATAATGACACCGAAATTACAAACCGTGTATATCAATGCGTAGAGCAATATAAAGACATAGGAGAACTAAAAACACTATAAAACTAAAAGCATAGTAGAAGTAAACAGATTCCTATGGTGGTAAATAAAAAAGAAGAATGACTGCATATATGGTCAATATAATAACAAGTATCAATACGGGATTGAGCATATTAACAAATCTTTTGGAAGTATGAATTGAGAAAGAAAGTATAGAAGTGGTGAAGATAATGAAACGGAAGAAGCTAATTTATAGCAAAATTCTAGACACAGCAATCGAGGCAAATTCACCGCATTTAATCAAAGAAAATCCCAAATTCCTTAATTGTAACACCCGTTTTTCAGTTACGCGTTATTTCGAACGTCATTCAAAATACGAGACATGTAAACGTATATTTGGATCCTAAATAAAGTTGGATTTGATGTTCTAAAACCTTACCATTGGATAGTAAATCTCATTACGTTTCCAACGATATTTGATTCGTCAAAAACGGAGTTACGGTTTGAAAGTTATGACCAAAACAAGTTTCGGTTTCAGACGCAGTTCATTGGGACGCCGTCCAAGCTTTTTGGACGCCGTCCAAGAGGCCTAACTGGCCAGCAGCTCTATTTTACTCAAATTAAAAGGGGTACTTTGGTCTTTTCACTTGTGGACGGATTTGGGGCTTTAATATCAGTTTTAGATCCTATTTTGGATCATTTTGACATCCACACATCTCTCTCATCTTATCTTAGAGAGAGAGGGAGATTCTAGAGAGAGATTTGGAGCTTTGATGAAGAAGAAGCTTGAATCAATCAAAGGTGCGAGTGATGAAGTTGTTCCTTTCGTTCTCGGCTACGTTTTGATTGTTATGGTAAATTCTAAATCCGAATTTCATTGTTTAAGATTCGTGTTTGAGTTAGGGTTTGTGTTAGTTAGAGTTATAAACCCATTTATTGTGAAATTTGGGGGTTATGGGTAAGATTCATGTAAGTAAGCCTAAATGGGTGACTTAGGGTTTCGATTGATGAAATTGTAAGTTTGGATCTTGCATGTGTTGGTTAAACCTTAGAACACTTGTGTACTAGTGATTTTGGTTCGTGTTGATTTGATTTTGGGGTGTAAACCCTAATATGGGTCAAAATGGGTTTTATATTGAAATGGGTTAAGTGTTCTTGATTTTTGGTATCAAATGATGATTTTGAGATACAATCACTAGTTGTTAGTGATTGTAGGTACTTAGGGTGTAATTTGACAAGTCAAAGTGAGTTAAACCTAATTTGGTCAACGGAAGTAAAAAATTGGTGATTGTATGACATAATCACTAGTAATGGTGCTTATGGGACAAATTTGACTTGTTTTAGTGGTTAAGTGCAATTTGGGTCAAGTTGCACTTATGGGTTGGTTTAAATGGTGTCAAGTATAATTTAGGTTAAATTGTACTTGCTTGATGGGTTTGAATTACCACCCGTAGTGGTAATTGGTAAAGTCCATTTTAGGTGTCTAAATGGGCAGTTTGTGATGGTAAGTATAAACCCTTGGTTAAGGGTGTTGGAATCGAATTCTCTTGTAGAGAATGTATGTTGATTGTGTGTATACATATATGCCTATTATACGTAAAAGCTTGCTGGGGTGCGTTGTTGGAGATTTCGCGCGTGGTTTGTAATGCTCGAGTTCGAGGTGAGTGGAATAATTATATGCGTAGATATATAATGTATTTATTTGTGTAGCGTGAAATGTGAAGTGTCGATGTGCTAAGACACCACATTTCACGTGACGAGTGAAGTGTCGATGTGCTAATACACCACTCAAAGTAATATGATGGGTGAAGTGTCGATGTGTTAAGACGCCACCCGGGGTGAAGTGTCGATGTGTTAAGACACCACCTGGAGTGAAGTATCGATGTGCTAAGATGCCACTCCAAGAAATTAACGGATGAAGTGTCGATGTGTTAAGACGCCATCCAGGGTGAAGTATCGACGTGTTAAGATGCCACCCCAAGTAAGATGAAGGGTGAAGTGCCGATGTGTTAAGGTACCACTCGAGGTGAAGTATCAACGTGTTAAGATGCCACCTCAAGTAAAATGAAGAGTGAAGTATCGAAGTGTTAAGACACCACTCGGGGCGAAGTGTCAACGTGTTAAGATGCCACCCAAGGTGAAGTATCGACGTGTTAAGATGCCACCCGTGGGATTAGTGTACGACGTGTTAAGTACTCTAACGGTTGTTATGAACACCGATGGGAAATTCGAGTACCATTCCTTGTGCTATTGGTTAACCATGGTTATTGTGTTGTAGCGTAAGCATTTTATATTGTTCGGGATATATATATATATATATATATATATATATATATATATATATATATATATATATATATACATATATATATATATACATATATATATATATATATATATATATATATATATATATATATATATATGCTATTATTGTGCTAGCTTGTGGTATTGGAGGTTAATAGCTTTGTACTTGTGATGATAAGCTAATTGTGTTGCTAGCATGTATGCGGTATGTGAGTAAGTGTTTGCAAGTAGGTATATTATATATGTATGTGTATAATTATTGCATTCACTAAGCTTTATGCTTACCCCTCTCGTTGTTTACCTTTTTATAGGTATCGTGTTTTGAAGATAACTAGTTGTTAGACTAGATGCTTAGGAGTGCTTCGGCTCGATGGGGTAGCTTTTGGATATGTTAATGCGGATTGGGGGTTTGGTAGCCCTCGGGATTGTGCTCTTGGTATCAGGTTGGGTTGTAGAGTCCTAATCCGTCTAAAGAGATAAATGGGTCGAAGTCGCTACATTATTTGTAAAATGGGTCATTGTGGGCCCGGTGTTGTAAAACTTATTTTCATTGTGGAAATCTCTTAGTTTTACTTAATATGATGTGTTGTGAAAGTTGTTTCGTCTAAAAGTGTCGGGAAGCTGGTTTTCCGCTCGTGTGAATTTGAAAAAATGATCAGGAACTTTTAGTTCATTTAGACGTCGTCCCAAGGGCTTGGACGCCGTCCAGTCCTTTAGAGCTGGACGCCGTCCAGATGTACTGTCCCAGAATTTTTTTTTAGGGCGTATTTTTGGTAAAACGAAGTCGGGTTGTTACAAGTAGTGAAATGTCCCGTTCTTATTGATTAAAAACGTTCCATATTAATTGATTTCGTTGCGAGGTTTTGACCTCTATATGAGACGTTTTTAAAAGACTGCATTCATTTTTAAAACAAACCATAACCTTTATTTCATAAATAAAGGTTTAAAAAGCTTTACGTAGATTATCAAATAATGATAATCTAAAATATCCTGTTTACACACGACCATTACATAATGGTTTACAATACAAATATGTTACATCGAAATCAGTTTCTTGAATGCAATTTTTACACAATGTCATACAAACATGGACTCCAAATCTTGTCCTTATTTTAGTATGCAACAGCGGAAGCTCTTAGTATTCACCTGAGAATAAACATGCTTTAAACGTCAACAAAAATGTTGGTGAGTTATAGGTTTAACCTATATATATCAAATCGTAACAATAGACCACAACCATACATAGAGATAAAAATCATTCATATGGTGAACACCTGGTAACCGACATTAACAAGATGCATATATATAAGAATATCCCCATCATTCCGGGACACCCTTCGGATATGATATAAATTTCAAAGTACTAAAGCATCCGGTACTTTGGATGGGGTTTGTTAGGTCCAATAGATCTATCTTTAGGATTCGCGTCAATTAGGGTGTCTGTTCCCTAATTCTTAGATTACCAGACTTAATAAAAAGGGGCATATTCGATTTCGATAATTCAACCATAGAATGTAGTTTCACGTACTTGTGTCTATTTTGTAAATCATTTATAAAACCTGCATGTATTCTCATCCCAAAAATATTAGATTTTAAAAGTGGGACTATAACTCACTTTCACATATTTTTACTTCGTCGGGAAGTAAGACTTGGCCACTGGTTGATTCACGAACCTATAACAATATATACATATATATCAAAGTATGTTCAAAATATATTTACAACACTTTTAATATATTTTGATGTTTTAAGTTTATTAAGTCAGCTGTCCTCGTTAGTAACCTACAACTAGTTGTCCATAGTTAGATGTACAGAAATAAATCGATAAATATTATCTTGAATCAATCCACGACCCAGTGTATACGTATCTCAGTATTGATCACAACTCAAACTATATATATTTTGGAATCAACCTCAACCCTGTATAGCTAACTCCAACATTCACATATAGAGTGTCTATGGTTGTTCCGAAATATATATAGATGTGTCGACATGATAGGTCGAAACATTGTATACGTGTCTATGGTATCTTAAGATTACATAATATACAATACAAGTTGATTAAGTTATGGTTGGAATAGATTTGTTACCAATTTTCACGTAGCTAAAATGAGAAAAATTATCCAATCTTGTTTTACCCATAACTTTTTCATTTTAAATCCGATTTAAGTGAATCAAATTGCTATGGTTTCATATTGAACTCTATCTTATGAATCTAAACAGAAAAAGTATAGGTTTATAGTCTAAAAAATAAGTTACAAGTCATTTTTGTAAAGGTAGTCATTTCAGTCGAAAGAACGACGTCTAGATGACCATTTTAGAAAACAAACTTCCACTTTGAGTTTAACCATAATTTTTGGATATAGTTTCATGTTCATAATAAAAATAATTTTCTCATAATAACAACTTTTAAATCAAAGTTTATCATAGTTTTTAATTAACTAACCCAAAACAGCCCGCGGTGTTACTACGACGGCGTAAATCCGGTTTTACGGTGTTTTTCGTGTTTCCAGGTTTTAAATCATTAAGTTAGCATATCATATAGATATAGAACATGTATTTAGTTGATTTTAAAAGTCAAGTTAGAAGGATTAACTTTTGTTTGCGAACAAGTTTAGAATTAACTAAACTATGTTCTAGTGATTACAAGTTTAAACCTTCGAATAAGATAGATTTATATATATGAATTGAATGATGTTATGAACATCATTACTACCTTAAGTTCCTTGGATAAACCTACTAGAAAAGATAAAAATGGATCTAGCTTCAACGGATCCTTGGATGGCTCGAAGTTCTTGAAGCAGAATCATGACACGAAAACAAGTTCAAGTAAGATCATCACTTGAAATAAGATTGTTATAGTTATAGAAATTGAACCAAAGTTTGAATATGATTATTACCTTGTATTAGAATGATAACCTACTGTACGAAACAAAGATTTCTTGAGGTTGGATGATCACCTAACAAGATTGGAAGTGAGCTAGCAAACTTGAAAGTATTCTTGATTTTATGTAACTAGAACTTGTAGAATATATGAAGAACACTTAGAACTTGAAGATAGAACTTGAGAGAGATCAATTAGATGAAGAAAATTGAAGAATTAAAGTGTTTGTAGATGTTTTTGGTCGTTGGTGTATGGATTAGATATAAAGGATATGTAATTTTGTTTTCATGTAAATAAGTCATGAATGATTACTCATTTTTTTGTAATTTTATGAGATATTTCATGCTAGTTGCCAAATGATGGTTCCCACATGTGTTAGGTGACTCACATGGGCTGCTAAAAGCTGATCATTGGAGTGTATATACCAATAGTACATACATCTAAAAGCTGTGTATTGTACGAGTACGAATACGGGTGCATACGAGTAAAATTGTTGATGAAACTGAACGAGGATGTAATTGTAAGCATTTTTGTTAAGTAGAAGTATTTTAATAAGTGTATTGAAGTCTTTAAAAAGTGTATAAATACATATTAAAACACTACATGTATATACATTTTAACTGAGTCGTTAAGTCATCGTTAGTCGTTACATGTAAGTGTTGTTTTGAAACCTTTAGGTTAACGATCTTGTTAAATGTTGTTAATCCAATGTTTATAATATCAAATGAGATTTTAAATTATTATATTATCATGATATTATCATGTATGAATATCTCTTAATATGATATATATACATTAAATGTCTTTACAACGATAATCGTTACATATATGTCTCGTTTAAAAATCATTAAGTTAGTAGTCTTGTTTTTAGATATGTAGTTCATTGTTAATATACTTAATGATATGTTTACTTATCATAGTATCATGTTAACTATATATATATCCATATATATGTCATCATATAGTTTTTACAAGTTTTGACGTTCGTGAATCACCGGTCAACTTGGGTGGTCAATTGTCTATATGAAACTTATTTCAATTAATCAAGTCTTAACAAGTTTGATTGCTTAACATGTTGGAAACATTTAATCATGTAAATATCAATCTCAATTAATATATATAAACATGGAAAAATTCGGGTCACTACAGTACCTACCCGTTAAATAAATTTCGTCCCGAAATTTTAAGCTGTTGAAGGTGTTAACGAATCTTCTGGAGCATTCCATCAAACCTTAACAATTGGTATCTTGTGTTGCTTAAGTCTTTTAACCTCACGATCCATTATTTCGACGGGTTCTTCGATGAATTGAAGTTTTTCGTTGATTTGGATTTCATCTAACGGAAAAGTGAGATCTTCTTTAGCAAAACATTTCTTCAAATTCGAGACGTGGAAAGTTTTATGTACAGCCGCGAGTTGTTGAGGTAACTCAAGTCGGTAAGCTACTGGTCCGACACGATCAATAATCTTGAATGGTCCAATATACCTTGGATTTAATTTCCCTCGTTTACCAAATCGAACAACGCCTTTCCAAGGTGCAACTTTAAGCATGACCATCTCTCCAATTTCAAATTCTATATCTTTTCTTTTAATGTCAGCGTAGCTCTTTTGTTGACTCTGGGCGGTTTTCAACCGTTGTTGAATTTGGATGATCTTCTCGGTAGTTTCTTGTATAATCTCAGGACCCGTAATCTGTCTATCCCCCACTTCACTCCAACAAATTGGAGATCTGCACTTTCTACCATAAAGTGCTTCAAACGGTGCCATCTCAATGTAGTGACCCGAACTTTTCCATGTTTATATATATTAATTGAGATTGATATTTACATGATTAAATGTTTCCAACATGTTAAGCAATCAAACTTGTTAAGACTTGATTAATTGAAATATGTTTCATATAGACAATTGACCACCCAAGTTGACCGGTGATTCACGAACGTTAAAACTTGTAAAAACTATATGATGATATATATATGGATATATATATAGTTAACATGATACTATGATAAGTAAACATATCATTAAGTATATTAACAATGAACTACATATGTAAAAACAAGACTACTAACTTAATGATTTTTAAATGAGACATATATGTAACGATTATCGTTGTAAAGACATTTAATGTATATATATCATATTAAGAGATATTCATACATGATAATATCATGATAATATAATAATTTAAAATCTCATTTGATATTATAAACATTGGGTTAACAACATTTAACAAGATCGTTAACCTAAAAGTTTCAAAACAACACTTACATGTAACGACTAACGATGACTTAACGACTCAGTTAAAATGTATATACATGTAGTGTTTTAATATGTATTTATACACTTTTGAAAGACTTCAATACACTTATCAAAATACTTCTACTTAACAAAAATGCTTACAATTACATCCTCGTTCAGTTTCATCAACAATTCTACTAGTATGCACCCGTATTCGTACTCGTACAATACACAGCTTTTAGATGTATGTACTATTGGTATATACACTCCAATTATCAGCTCTTAGTAGCCCATGTGAGTCACCTAACACATGTGGGAACCATCATTTGGCAACTAGCATGAAATATCTCATAAAATTACAAAAATATGAGTAATCATTCATGACTTATTTACATGAAAACAAAATAACATATCCTTTATATCTAATCCATACACCAACGACCAAAAACACCTACAAACACTTTCATTCTTCAATTTTCTTCATCTAATTGATCTCTCTCAAGTTCTATCTTCAAGTTCTAAGTGTTCTTCATAAATTCCAAAAGTTCTAGTTTCATAAAATCAAGAATACTTTCAAGTTTGCTAGCTCACTTCCAATCTTGTAAGGTGATCATCCAACCTCAAGAAATCTTTGTTTCTTATAGTAGGTTATCATTATAATACAAGGTAATAATCATATTCAAACTTTGGTTCAATTTCTATAACTATAACAATCTTATTTCAAGTGATGATCTTACTTGAACTTGTTTTCGTGTCATGATTCTGCTTCAAGAACTTCGAGCCATCCAAGGATCCATTGAAGCGAGATCCATTTTTCTCTTTTCCAGTAGGTTTATCCAAGGAACTTAAGGTAGTAATGATGTTCATAACATCATTCAATTCATACATATAAAGCTATCTTATTCGAAGGTTTAAACTTGTAATCACTAGAACATAGTTTAGTTAATTCTAAACTTGTTCGCAAACAAAAGTAAATCCTTCTAACTTGACTTTTAAAATCAACTAAACACATGTTCTATATCTATATGATATGCTAACTTAATGATTTAAAACCTGGAAACACGAAAAACACCGTAAAACCGGATTTACGCCGTCGTAGTAACACCGCGGGCTGTTTTGGGTTAGTTAATTAAAAACTATGATAAACTTTGATTTTAAAGTTGTTATTCTGAGAAAATGATTTTTATTATGAACATGAAACTATATCCAAAAATTATGATTAAACTCAAAGTGGAAGTATGTTTTCTAAAATGGTCATCTAGACGTCGTTCTTTCGACTGAAATGACTACCTTTACAAAAATGACTTGTAACTTATTTTTCCGACTATAAACCTATACTTTTCTGTTTAGATTCATAAAATAGAGTTCAATATGAAACCATAGCAATTTGATTCACTCAAAACGGATTTAAAATGAAGAAGTTATGGGTAAAACAAGATTGGATAATTTTTCTCATTTTAGCTACGTGAAAATTGGTAACAAATCTATTCCAACCATAACTTAATCAACTTGTATTGTATATTATGTAATCTTGAGATACCATAGACATGTATACAATGTTTCGACCTATCATGTCGACACATCTATATATATTTCGGAACAACCATAGACACTATATATGTGAATGTTGGAGTTAGCTATACAGGGTTGAGGTTGATTCCAAAATATATATAGTTTGAGTTGTGATCAATACTGAGATACGTATACACTGGGTCGTGGATTGATTCAAGATAATATTTATCGATTTATTTCTGTACATCTAACTGTGGACAACTAGTTGTAGGTTACTAACGAGGACAGCTGACTTAATAAACTTAAAACATCAAAATATATTAAAAGTGTTGTAAATATATTTTGAACATACTTTGATATATATGTATATATTGTTATAGGTTCGTGAATCAACCAGTGGCCAAGTCTTACTTCCCGACGAAGTAAAAATCTGTGAAAGTGAGTTATAGTCCCACTTTTAAAATCTAATATTTTTGGGATGAGAATACATGCAGGTTTTATAAATGATTTACAAAATAGACACAAGTACGTGAAACTACATTCTATGGTTGAATTATCGAAATCGAATATGCCCATTTTTATTAAGTCTGGTAATCTAAGAATTAGGGAACAGACACCCTAATTGACGCGAATCCTAAAGATAGATCTATTGGACCTAACAAACCCCATCCAAAGTACCGGATGCTTTAGTACTTCGAAGTTTATATCATATCCGAAGGGTGTCCCGGAATGATGGGGATATTCTTATATATGCATCTTGTTAATGTCGGTTACCAGGTGTTCACCATATGAATGATTTTTATCTCTATGTATGGGATGTGTATTGAAATATGAAATCTTGTGGTCTATTGTTACGATTTGATATATATAGGTTAAACCTATAACTCACCAACATTTTTGTTGACGTTTTAAGCATGTTTATTCTCAGGTGATTATTAAGAGCTTCCGCTGTCGCATACTTAAATAAGGACAAGATTTGGAGTCCATGCTTGTATGATATTGTGTAAAAACTGCATTCAAGAAACTGATTTCGATGTAACATATTTGTATTGTAAACCATTATGTAATGGTCGTGTGTAAACAGGATATTTTAGATTATCATTATTTGATAATCTACGTAAAGCTTTTTAAACCTTTATTTATGAAATAAAGGTTATGGTTTGTTTTAAAAATGAATGCAGTCTTTGAAAAACGTCTCATATAGAGGTCAAAACCTCGCAACGAAATCAATTAATATGGAACGTTTTTAATCAATAAGAACGGGACATTTCAGTTGGTATCAGAGCGTTGGTCTTAGAGAACCAGAATTTTGCATTAGTGTGTCTTATCGAGTTTGTTAGGATGCATTAGTGAGTCTGGACTTCGACCGTGTTTACTTGAAAAATGATTGCTTATCAAATTTTGTTGGAAACTATATATTTTTAACATGTGAATATTATGTGATATATTAATCTCTTAACGCGTTTGATATTATGTGATAGATGTCTACCTCTAGAACAAGTCCCATTGACTCACCTAATAATAATGAAGAGTCAAATGTAAATTGGAATGATTCGTGGACTGATTCACAAGTTCCCGAAGAGGAACCGGAAGAAGAGTCGGAACCGGAAGAAAAATCGGAACCGGAAGAAGAATCGGAACCGGATGAAGAAATAGAACCGGTGGGGGAAATAATAAAATGGTTAAGTAAAAGAAAATCCTCAACCAATCGACCAAGGTTAATTATGGTCAATGGTGTTTCCGCCAAGGAAGCAAAATATTGGGAGGATTACCAATTCTCCGATGAATCGGATTCCGACGAGAATTCCGATGATGTTATAGAAATTACCCCAACTGAATTTAAAAAGGCAAAAGAAAATAATAAGGGAAAGGGCATAAAAATAGAGAAATCTAATTCCAACCCCGATGAACTTTATATGTATCGTCAACGCCCGAAGTCCTTAAGTTGTAACAATGACCCGGGAACCTCTAAACCACCAGGTTTTTCTAAACCAATGTGGACAACGACGGCTCGTATTAGGGGAACATCATATATCCCTAGAAACTTGGCAAAACGAACCAAAACCGAAGAAGAAGAAACGAGTGAGTCGGAATAAGATAGTTGTATTCGTGTGGTGTAATATATGTAATATAGTGTTCTTATGCTTTATGATATATGTAAAAATTGCTTGTATTAATAAGTATTTTTTTATGAATCTAACTCTTGTCTATTTTACAGTTTAAAAACACAAAATGGATAGACAACCCAATATTTTAAGAGACCTACCCGGAGACATGATTGATGAAATCTTGTCTAGAGTCGGCCAGAATTCCTCGGCACAACTATTTAAGGCGAGATCAGTTTGTAAGACATTCGAAGAACGTTCCAAGAATGTCTTGGTTTATAAGAGACTTTCGTTTGAAAGATGGGGGGATATCACATTGGGAAACCCATAAGTTACGATGTGTTTACTTTGACGCATATATTGCGGGGAACCCAAATGCTATTTTACGCAACGGGTTAAGAAATTATTTTGACTCAATATATCCGAATATTGGACTTCATGATTTAGAAAAAGCGGCTAACATGCAACATAAAGAAGCATGTTATGCTTACGGATTAGTAATGTTCGCTTCTCACCAAAGTGAGAACAAGAACATCGGGCTACAACTATTAAACAAAACGTTTCCACAAGTGACGGAGTCGGTAATTGGGGTAAGAAATGAGGTTTTTAGATTATTACGGGACTGTTGGACATTACGTAACCCTCGTCCCTTTGACGACGTTACAACACGCTGTCTTATCAACGGCCATAACGGTTATGTTGCACAAGACCAAGGATGGGAAGTAGTCCTAGTAAAACCAGAATGCATGACTTGTTTCTGGACGTATGAATTACGTGTCTTTATTGCCTTTGTTGAACGACTGGTGTACTAGCTAGAATTATCTTCACAACTATCTTGTATCAAAGTTATTGCGTGCTATATTTCATGCTTTATGTAAAATAAGCGGTATTGTAAGTTTGTAAAATATTGTATAAAAGTTTGAACGCGAAATATTATTATAATCAGTTTTTCATATAGAATTGTAGTAGTTGAATTGTATATTAGCTACTAAGTATGAACTTAACGGGTAGGTACTACCCGAATTTAAACTTATAAAACGCTAATATGAAGAAAAAGCTTTTATAAATGAGTTCATATTATGCTACGAAATACTATTAACTACTCTTAATATTCTGTATGATTAACTTGTTCCATTTGACTATTTTGAAGGAAATGGCACCGACTACTCGACACACAGTGAATATGAATGAAGAGGAATTCCGTACTTTTCTAGCTTCAAACATAGCCGCAGTACAGGCTGCGCTACATACCAACAATAACCTTGGATCTAGCAGTACAGGAAATCGTGTAGGATGCACCTACAAAGAATTCACTGCCTGCAAACCTTTGGAATTTGATGGAACTGAAGGACCGATCGGATTGAAACGGTGGACCGAGAAGGTCGAATCGGTGTTTGCCATAAGTAAGTGTACTGAAGAGGACAAAGTGAAGTACGCTACGCATACCTTCACAGGTTCTGCGTTAACATGGTGGAATACCTATCTAGAGCAAGTGGGACAAGACGATGCGTACGCACTACCGTGGTCAGCATTCAAGCACTTGATGAACGAGAAGTACCGTCCCAGAACCGAGGTCAATAAGCTCAAGACAGAACTTAGAGGGTTACGAACCCAAGGATTTGATATTACCACGTATGAAAGACGATTCACAGAATTGTGCCTATTGTGTCCGGGAGCATTCGAAGATGAGGAAGAGAAGATCGACGCGTTTGTGAAAGGATTACCGGAAAGAATCCAAGAAGATATAAGTTCACACGAGCCCGCCTCCATACAACAGGCATGTAGAATGGCTCACAAACTCGTGAACCAAATTGAAGAAAGAATTAAAGAACAGACTGCTGAAGAGGCCAATGTGAAGCAAGTCAAAAGAAAGTGGGAGGAAAACGGTGATAAGAATCACCAATACAACAACAACAGCAATTACAACAATAATCGCAACAATTATCCCAACAATCGCAACATCAATCGCAACTACAACAAACGGCCCAACAACAACAACAACAGCAACTACAACAATCATCCCAACAACAATAATAACCGCAACAACAACAACAATCAGAAGCAGCTATGCCAAAGGTGTGAAAAGAATCACTCGGGGTTCTGCACTAAATTTTGCAACAAGTGTAAAAGAAATGGTCATAGCGCGGCGAAGTGTGAGGTCTACGGACCAGGGGTTAATAGAACGAAAGGAACAAATGGTGTCGGAACGAGTAATGGCGGAGCAAGTAGTGTCGGAGCAAGTTATGCCAATGTAGTTTGTTATAAATGTGGAAAACCGGGCCACATTATTAGAAATTGCCCGAACCAGGAGAACACGAATGGACAAGGCCGTGGAAGAGTTTTCAATATTAATGCGGCAGAGGCACAGGAAGACCCGGAGCTTGTTACGGGTACGTTTCTTATTGACAATAAATCTGCTTACGTTTTATTTGATTCGGGTGCGAATAGAAGCTATATGAGTAGAGATTTTTGTGCTAAATTAAGTTGTCCATTGACGCCTTTGGATAGTAAATTTTTACTCGAATTAGCAAATGGTAAATTAATTTCAGCAGATAATATATGTCGGAATCGAGAAATTAAACTGGTTAGCGAAACATTTAAGATTGATTTAATACCAGTAGAGTTAGGGAGTTTTGATGTGATAATCGGTATGGACTGGTTGAAAGAAGTGAAAGCAGAGATCGTTTGTTACAAAAATGCAATTCGCATTATACGAGAAAAAGGAAAACCCTTAATGGTGTACGGAGAAAAGGGCAACACGAAGCTACATCTTATTAGTAATTTGAAGGCACAAAAACTAATAAGAAAAGGTTGCTATGCTGTTCTAGCACACGTCGAGAAAGTATAAACTGAAGAAAAGAGCATCAATGATGTTCCCGTCGCAAAAGAATTTCCTGATGTATTTCCGAAAGAATTACCGGGATTACCCCCACATCGATCCGTTGAATTTCAAATAGATCTTGTACCAGGAGCTGCACCAATAGCTCGTGCTCCTTACAGACTCGCACCCAGCGAGATGAAAGAACTACAAAGCCAATTACAAGAACTTTTAGAGCGTGGTTTCATTCGACCAAGCACATCACCGTGGGGAGCTCCTGTTTTGTTTGTCAAGAAGAAAGATGGTACATTCAGGTTGTGTATCGACTACCGAGAGTTGAACAAACTTACCATCAAGAACCGCTATCCACTACCGAGAATCGATGACTTATTTGATCAACTACAAGGCTCGTCTGTTTATTCAAAGATTGACTTACGTTCCGGGTATCATCAAATGCGGGTGAAAGAAGATGATATTCCAAAGACTGCTTTCAGAACACGTTACGGTCATTACGAGTTTGTCATTGTTTTCATTGATGACATACTTATTTACTCAAAGAATGACCAAGAACACGGTGAACATTTGAGAAAGGTGTTAGAAGTATTGAGGAAGGAAGAATTGTAGGCTAAGTTTTCAAAGTGTGCATTTTGGTTGGAAGAAGTTCAATTCCTCGGTCACATAGTGAACAAAGAAGGTATTAAGGTGGATCCGGTAAAGATAGAAACTGTTGAAAAGTGGGAAACCCCGAAAACTCCGAAACACATACGCCAGTTTTTAGGACTAGCTGGTTACTACAGAAGGTTCATCCAAGACTTTTCCAGAATAGCAAAACCCTTGACTGCATTAACGCATAAAGGGAAGAAATTTGAATGGAATGATGAACAAGAGAAAGCGTTTCAGTTATTGAAGAAAAAGCTAACTACGGCACCTATATTGTCATTGCCTGAAGGGAATGATGATTTTGTGATTTATTGTGATGCATCAAAGCAAGGTCTCGGTTGTGTATTAATGCAACGAACGAAGGTGATTGCTTATGCGTCTAGACAATTGAAGATTCACGAACAAAATTATACGACGCATGATTTGGAATTAGGCGCGGTTGTTTTTGCATTAAAGACTTGGAGGCACTACTTATATGGGGTCAAAAGTATTATATATACCGACCACAAAAGTCTTCAACACATATTTAATCAGAAACAACTGAATATGAGGCAGCGTAGGTGGATTGAATTATTGAATGATTACGACTTTGAGATTCGTTACCACCCGGGGAAGGCAAATGTGGTAGCCGATGCCTTGAGCAGGAAGGACAGAGAACCCATTCGAGTAAAATCTATGAATATAATGATTCATAATAACATTACTACTCAAATAAAGGAGGCGCAACAAGGAGTTTTAAAAGAGGGAAATTTAAAGGATGAAATACCCAAAGGATCGGAGAAGCATCTTAATATTCGGGAAGACGGAACCCGGTATAGGGCTGAAAGGATTTGGGTACCAAAATTTGGAGATATGAGAGAAATGGTACTTAGAGAAGCTCATAAAACCAGATACTCAATACATCCTGGAACGGGGAAGATGTACAAGGATCTCAAGAAACATTTTTGGTGGCCGGGTATGAAAGCCGATGTTGCTAAATACGTAGGAGAATGTTTGACGTGTTCTAAGGTCAAAGCTGAGCATCAGAAACCATCAGGTCTACTTCAACAACCCGAAATCCCGGAATGGAAATGGGAAAACATTACCATGGATTTCATCACTAAATTGCCAAGGACTGCAAGTGGTTTTGATACTATTTGGGTAATAGTTGACCGTCTCACCAAATCAGCACACTTCTTGCCAATAAGAGAAGATGACAAGATGGAGAAGTTAGCACGACTGTATTTGAAGGAAGTCATCTCCAGACATGGAATACCAATCTCTATTATCTCTGATAGGGATGGCAGATTTATTTCAAGATTCTGGCAGACATTACAGCAAGCATTAGGAACTCGTCTAGACATGAGTACTGCCTATCATCCACAAACTGATGGGCAGAGCGAAAGGACGATACAAACGCTTGAAGACATGCTACGAGCATGTGTTATTGATTTCGGAAACAGTTGGGATCGACATCTACCGTTAGCAGAATTTTCCTACAACAACAGCTACCATTCAAGCATTGAGATGGCGCCGTTTGAAGCACTTTATGGTAGAAAGTGCAGGTCTCCAATTTGTTGGAGTGAAGTGGGGGATAGACAGATTACGGGTCCGGAGATTATACAAGAAACTACCGAGAAGATCATCCAAATTCAACAACGGTTGAAAACCGCCCAAAGTCGACAAAAGAGCTACGCTGACATTAAAAGAAAAGATATAGAATTTGAAATTGGAGAGATGGTCATGCTTAAAGTTGCACCTTGGAAAGGCGTTGTTCGATTTGGTAAACGAGGGAAATTAAATCCAAGGTATATTGAACCATTCAAGATTATTGATCGTATCGGACCAGTAGCTTACCGACTAGAGTTACCTCAACAACTCGCGGCTGTACATAACACTTTCCACGTCTCGAATTTAAAGAAATGTTTTGCTAAAGAAGATCTCACTATTCTGTTAGATGAAATCTAAATCAACGAAAAACTTCAATTCATCGAAGAACCCGTCGAAATAATGGATCGTGAGGTTAAAAGACTTAAGCAAAACAAGATACCAATTGTTAAGGTTCGATGGAATGCTCGTAGAGGACCCGAGTTCACCTGGGAGCGTGAAGATCAGATGAAGAAGAAATACCCGCATCTATTTCCAGAAGATTCGTCAACACCTTCAACAGCTTAAAATTTCGGGACGAAATTTATTTAACGGGTAGGTACTGTAGTGACCCGAACTTTTCCATGTTTATATATATTAATTGAGATTGATATTTACATGATTAAATGTTTCCAACATGTTAAGCAATCAAACTTGTTAAGACTTGATTAATTGAAATATGTTTCATATAGACAATTGACCACCCAAGTTGACCGGTGATTCATGAACGTTAAAACTTGTAAAAACTATATGATGACATATATATGGATATATATATAGTTAACATGATACTATGATAAGTAAACATATCATTAAGTATATTAACAATGAACTACATATGTAAAAACAAGACTACTAACTTAATGATTTTTAAACGAGACATATATGTAACGATTATCGTTGTAAAGACATTTAATGTATATATATCATATTAAGAGATATTCATACATGATAATATCATGATAATATAATAATTTAAAATCTCATTTGATATTATAAACATTGGGTTAACAACATTTAACAAGATCGTTAACCTAAAAGTTTCAAAACAACACTTACATGTAACGACTAACGATGACTTAACGACTCAGTTAAAATGTATATACATGTAGTGTTTTAATATGTATTTATACACTTTTGAAAGACTTCAATACACTTATCAAAATACTTCTACTTAACAAAAATGCTTACAATTACATCCTCGTTCAGTTTCATCAACAATTCTACTAGTATGCACCCGTATTCGTACTCGTACAATACACAGCTTTTAGATGTATGTACTATTGGTATATACACTCCAATTATCAGCTCTTAGCAGCCCATGTGAGTCACCTAACACATGTGGGAACCATCATTTGGCAACTAGCATGAAATATCTCATAAAATTACAAAAATATGAGTAATCATTCATGACTTATTTACATGAAAACAAAATAACATATCCTTTATATCTAATCCATACACCAACGACCAAAAACACCTACAAACACTTTCATTCTTCAATTTTCTTCATCTAATTGATCTCTCTCAAGTTCTATCTTCAAGTTCTAAGTGTTCATAAATTCCAAAAGTTCTAGTTTCATAAAATCAAGAATACTTTCAAGTTTGCTAGCTCACTTCCAATCTTATAAGGTGATCATCCAACCTCAAGAAATCTTTGTTTCTTACAGTAGGTTATCATTCTAATACAAGGTAATAATCATATTCAAACTTTGGTTCAATTTCTATAACTATAACAACCTTATTTCAAGTGATGATTTTACTTGAACTTGTTTTCGTGTCATGATTCTGCTTCAAGAACTTCGAGCCATCCAAGGATCCATTGAAGCGAGATCCATTTTTCTATTTTCCAGTAGGTTTATCCAAGGAACTTAAGGTAGTAATGATGTTCATAACATCATTCGATTCATACATATAAAGCTATCTTATTCGAAGGTTTAAACTTGTAATCACTAGAACATAGTTTAGTTAATTCTAAACTTGTTCGCAAACAAAAGTTAATCCTTCTAACTTGACTTTTAAAATCAACTAAACACATGTTCTATATCTATATGATATGCTAACTTAATGATTTAAAACCTGGAAACACGAAAAACACCGTAAAACCGGATTTACGCCGTCGTAGTAACACCGCGGGCTGTTTTGGGTTAGTTAATTAAAAACTATGATAAACTTTGATTTTAAAGTTGTTATTCTGAGAAAATGATTTTTATTATGAACATGAAACTATATCCAAAAATTATGATTAAACTCAAAGTGGAAGTATGTTTTCTAAAATGGTCATCTAGACGTCGTTCTTTCGACTGAAATGACTACCTTTACAAAAACGACTTGTAACTTATTTTTCCAACTATAAACCTATACTTTTCTGTTTAGATTCATAAAATAGAGTTCAATATGAAACCATAGCAATTTTATTCACTCAAAACGGATTTAAAATGAAGAAGTTATGGGTAAAACAAGATTGGATAATTTTTCTCATTTTAGCTACGTGAAAATTGGTAACAAATCTATTCCAACCATAACTTAATCAACTTGTATTGTATATTATGTAATCTTGAGATACCATAGACACGTATACAATGTTTCGACCTATCATGTCGACACATCTATATATATTTCGGAACAACCATAGACACTCTATATGTGAATGTTGGAGTTAGCTATACAGGGTTGAGGTTGATTCCAAAATATATATAGTTTGAGTTGTGATCAATACTGAGATACGTATACACTGGGTCGTGGATTGATTCAAGATAATATTTATCGATTTATTTCTGTACATCTAACTGTGGACAACTAGTTGTAGGTTACTAACGAGGACAGTTGACTTAATAAACTTAAAACATCAAAATATATTAAAAGTGTTGTAAATATATTTTGAACATACTTTGATATATATGTATATATTGTTATAGGTTCGTGAATCAACCAGTGGCCAAGTCTTACTTCCCGACGAAGTAAAAATCTGTGAAAGTGAGTTATAGTCCCACTTTTAAAATCTAATATTTTTGGGATGAGAATACATGCAGGTTTTATAAATGATTTACAAAATAGACACAAGTACGTGAAACTACATTCTATGGTTGAATTATCGAAATCGAATATGCCCATTTTTATTAAGTCTGGTAATCTAAGAATTAGGGAACAGACACCCTAATTGACGCGAATCCTAAAGATAGATCTATTGGACCTAACAAACCCCATCCAAAGTACCGGATGCTTTAGTACTTCGAAGTTTATATCATATCCGAAGGGTGTCCCGGAATGATGGGGATATTCTTATATATGCATCTTGTTAATGTCGGTTACCAGGTGTTCACCATATGAATGATTTTTATCTCTATGTATGGGATGTGTATTGAAATATGAAATCTTGTGGTCTATTGTTACGATTTGATATATATAGGTTAAACCTATAACTCACCAACATTTTTGTTGACGTTTTAAGCATGTTTATTCTCAGGTGATTATTAAGAGCTTCCGCTGTCGCATACTTAAATAAGGACAAGATTTGGAGTCCATGCTTGTATGATATTGTGTAAAAACTGCATTCAAGAAACTGATTTCGATGTAACATATTTGTATTGTAAACCATTATGTAATGGTCGTGTGTAAACAGGATATTTTAGATTATCATTATTTGATAATCTACGTAAAGCTTTTTAAACCTTTATTTATGAAATAAAGGTTATGGTTTGTTTTAAAAATGAATGCAGTCTTTGAAAAACGTCTCATATAGAGGTCAAAACCTCGCAACGAAATCAATTAATATGGAACGTTTTTAATCAATAAGAACGGGACATTTCACTCAATGCTTGAATGGTAGCTGTTGTTGTAGGAAAATTCTGCTAACGGTAGATGTCGATCCCAACTGTTTCCGAAATCAATAACACAAGCTCGTAGCATGTCTTCAAGCGTTTGTATCGTCCTTTCACTCTGTCCATCAGTTTGTGGATGATAGGCAGTACTCATGTCTAGACGAGTTCCTAATGCTTGCTGTAATGTCCGCCAGAATCTTGAAATAAATCTGCCATCCCTATCAGAGATAATAGAGATTGGTATTCCATGTCTGGAGACGACTTCCTTCAAATACAGTCGTGCTAACTTCTCCATCTTGTCATCTTCTCTTATTGGCAGGAAGTGTGCTGATTTGGTGAGACGATCAACTATTACCCAAATAGTATCAAAACCACTTGCAGTCCTTGGCAATTTAGTGATGAAATCCATGGTAATATTTTCCCATTTCCATTCCGGGATTTCGGGTTGTTGAAGTAGACTTGATGGTTTTTGATGCTCAGCTTTGACCTTAGAACACGTCAAACATTCTCCTACGTATTTAGCAACATTGGCTTTCATACCCGGCCACCAAAAATGTTTCTTGAGATCCTTGTACATCTTCCCCGTTCTAGGATGTATTGAGTATCTGGTTTTATGAGCTTCTCTAAGTACCATTTTTCTCATATCTCCAAATTTTGGTACCCAAATTCTTTCAGCCCTATACCGGGTTCCGTCTTCCCAAATATTAAGATGCTTCTCCGATCCTTTGGGTATTTCATCCTTTAAATTTCCCTCTTTTAAAACTCCTTATTGCGCCTCCTTTATTTGAGTAGTAAGGTTAGTGTGAATCATTATATTCATAGATTTTACTCGAATGGGTTCTCTGTCCTTTCTGCTCAAGGCGTCGGCTACCACATTTGCCTTCCCCGGGTGGTAACGAATCTCAAAGTCGTAATCATTCAACAATTCAATCCACCTACGCTGCCTCATATTCAGTTGTTTCTGATTAAATATATGTTGAAGACTTTTGTGGTCGGTATATATAATACTTTTGACCCCATATAAGTAGTGCCTCCAAGTCTTTAATGCAAAAAAAACCGCGCCTAATTCCAAATCATGTGTCGTATAATTTTGCTCGTGAATCTTCAATTGTCTAGACGCATAAGCAATCACCTTCGTTCGTTGCATTAATACACAACCGAGACCTTGCTTTGATGCGTCACAATAAATCACAAAATCATCATTCCCTTCAGGCAATGACAATATAGGTGCCGTAGTTAGCTTTTTCTTCAATAATTGAAACGCCTCCTCTTGTTCATCCTTCCATTCAAATTTCTTCCCTTTATGCGTTAATGCAGTCAAGGGTTTTGCTATTTTGGAGAAATCTTGGATGAATCTTCTGTAGTAACCAGCCAATCCTAAAAATTGACGTATATGCTTCGGAGTTTTTGGGGTTTCCCACTTTTCAACGGTTTCGATCTTTGCCGGGTCCACCTGGATACCTTCTTTGTTCACTATGTGACCGAGGAATTGAACTTCTTCCAACCAAAATGCACACTTTAAAAACTTAGCGTACAGTTTTTCTTTCCTCAATACTTCTAGCACTTTTCTCAAATGTTCTTCGTGCTCTTGATCATTCTTTGAGTAAATAAGTATGTCATCGAAGAAAACAATGACAAACTTGTCAAGATATGGCCCACACACTCGGTTCATAAGGTCCATGAACACAGCTGGTGCGTTAGTCAATCCAAACGGCATAACCATAAACTCGTAATGACCATAACACATCCTAAAAGCAGTTTTTGGAATATCATCCTCCTTTACTCGCATTCGATGATATCCAGAACGTAAATCGATCTTCGAATAAACCGACGAGCCTTGTAGTTGATCAAATAAGTCATCAATTCTCGGCAGTGGATAACGGTTTTTTTGATGGTAAGTTTGTTCAACTCTCTGTAGTCAATACACAACCTAAATGTACCATCCTTCTTCTTGACAAACAAAACAGGAGCTCCCCATGGTGATGTGCTTGGTCGAATGAAACCACGTTCTAATAGTTCTTGCATTTGGCTTTGCAGTTCTTTCATCTCGCTGGGTGCGAGTCTATAAGGAGCACGAGCTATTGGTGCAGCTCCTGGTACAAGATCTATTTGAAATTCAACAGATCGATGTGGAGGTAGTCCTGGTAATTCTTTCGGAAATACATCGGGAAATTCTTTTGCGACGGGAACATCATTGATGCTCTTTTCTTCAGTTTGTACTTTCTCGACGTGTGCTAGAACAGCATAGCAACCTTTTCTTATTAGTTTTTGTGCCTTCAAATTACTAATAAGATGTAGCTTCATGTTGCCCTTTTCTCCGTACACCATTAAGGGTTTTCCTTTTTCTCGTATAATGCGAATTGCATTTTTGTAATAAACGATCTCTACTTTCACTTCTTTCAACCAGTCCATACCGATTATCACATCAAAACTCCCTAACTCTACTGGTATCAAATCAATCTTAAATGTTTCGCTAACCAGTTTAATTTCTCGATTCCGACATATATTATCTGCTGAAATTAATTTACCATTTACTAATTCGAGTAAAAATTTACTATCCAAAGGCGTCAATGGACAACTTAATTTAGCACAAAAATCTCTACTCATATAGCTTCTATCCGCACCCGAATCAAATAAAACGTAAGCAGATTTATTATCAATAAGAAACGTACCCGTAACAAGCTCCAGGTCTTCCTGTACCTCTGCCGCATTAATATTGAAAACTCTTCCGCGGCCTTGTCCATTCGTGTGGCCCGGTTTTCCACATTTATAACAAACTACATTGGCATAACTTGCTTTGACACTACTTGCTCCGCCATTACTCGTTCTGACACCATTTGTTCCTTTCATTCTGTTAACCCCTGGTCCGTAGACCTCACACTTCACCGCGCTATGACCATTTCTTTTACACTTGTTGCAAAATTTGGTGCACAACCCCGAGTGATACTTTTCACACCTTTGGCATAGCTGCTTCTGATTGTTGTTGTTGTTGCGGTTGTTATTGTTGTTGGGATGATTGTTGTAGTTGCTGTTATTGTTGTTGTTGTTGTTGTTGGACCGTTTGTTGTAGTTGCGATTGATGTTGCGATTGTTGGGATAATTGTTGCGATTATTGTTGTAATTGCTGTTGTTGTTGTATTGGTGATTCTTATCACCATTTTCCTCCCACTTTCTTTTGACTTGCTTCACATTGGCCTCTTCAGCAGTCTGTTCTTTAATTCTTTCTTCAATCTGGTTCACTAGTTTGTGAGCCATTCTACATGCCTGTTGTATGGAGGCGGGTTCGTGTGAACTTATATCTTCTTGGATTCTTTCCGGTAATCCTTTCACAAACGCGTCGATCTTCTCTTCCTCATCTTCGAATGCTCCCGGACACAATAGGCACAATTCTGTGAATCGTCTTTCGTACGTGGTAATATCAAATCCTTGGGTTCGTAACCCTCTAAGTTCGGTCTTGAGCTTATTGACCTCGGTTCTGGGACGGTACTTCTCGTTCATCAAGTGCTTGAATGCTGACCACGGTAGTGCGTACGCATCGTCTTGTCCCACTTGCTCTAGATAGGTATTCCACCATGTTAACGCAGAACCTGTGAAGGTATGCGTAGCGTACTTCACTTTGTCCTCTTCGGTACACTTACTTATGGAAAACACCGATTCGACCTTCTCGGTCCACCGTTTCAATCCGATCGGTCCTTCGGTTCCATCAAATTCCAAAGGTTTGCAGGCAGTGAATTCTTTGTATGGTGAACACCTGGTAACCGACATTAACAAGATGCATATATATAAGAATATCCCCATCATTCCGGGACACCCTTCGGATATGATATAAATTTCGAAGTACTAAAGCATCCGGTACTTTGGATGGGGTTTGTTAGGCCCAATAGATCTATCTTTAGGATTCGCGTCAATTAGGGTGTCTGTTCCCTAATTCTTAGATTACCAGACTTAATAAAAAGGGGCTTATTCGATTTCAATAATTCAACCATAGAATGTAGTTTCACGTACTTGTGTCTATTTTGTAAATCATTTATAAAACCTGCATGTATTCTCATCCCAAAAATATTAGATTTTAAAAGTGGGACTATAACTCACTTTCACAGATTTTTACTTCGTCGGGAAGTAAGACTTGGCCACTGGTTGATTCACGAACCTATAACAATATATACATATATATCAAAGTATGTTCAAAATATATTTACAACACTTTTAATATATTTTGATGTTTTAAGTTTATTAAGTCAGCTGTCCTCGTTAGTAACCTACAACTAGTTGTCCACAGTTAGATGTACAGAAATAAATCGATAAATATTATCTTGAATCAATTCACGACCCAGTGTATACGTATCTCAGTATTGATCACAACTCAAACTATATATATTTTGGAATCAACCTCAACCCTGTATAGCTAACTCCAACATTCACATATAGAGTGTCTATGGTTGTTCCAAAATATATATAGATGTGTCGACATGATAGGTCGAAATATTGTATACGTGTCTATGGTATCTCAAGATTACATAATATACAATACAAGTTGATTAAGTTATGGTTGGAATAGATTTGTTACCAATTTTCACGTAGCTAAAATGAGAAAAATTATCCAATCTTGTTTTACCCATAACTTCTTCATTTTAAATCCGTTTTGAGTGAATCAAATTGCTATGGTTTCATATTGAACTCTATTTTATGAATCTAAATAGAAAAAGTATAGGTTTATAGTCAGAAAAATAAGTTACAAGTCGTTTTTGTAAAGGTAGTCATTTCAGTCGAAAGAACGACGTCTAGATGACCATTTTAGAAAACATACTTCCACTTTGAGTTTAACCATAATTTTTGGATATAGTTTCATGTTCATAATAAAAATCATTTTCTCAGAATAAAAACTTTTAAATCAAAGTTTATCATAGTTTTTAATTAACTAACCCAAAACAGCCCGCGGTGTTACTACGACGGCGTAAATCCGGTTTTACGGTGTTTTTCGTGTTTCCAGGTTTTAAATCATTAAGTTAGCATATCATATAGATATATAACATGTGTTTAGTTGATTTTAAAAGTCAAGTTAGAAGGATTAACTTTTGTTTGCGAACAAGTTTAGAATTAACTAAACTATGTTCTAGTGATTACAAGTTTAAACCTTCGAATAAGATAGCTTTATATGTATGAATTGAATGATGTTATGAACATCATTACTACCTTAAGTTCCTTGGATAAACCTACTGGAAAAGATAAAAATAGATCTAGCTTCAACGGATCCTTGGATGGCTCGAAGTTCTTGAAGCAGAATCATGACACGAAAACAAGTTCAAGTAAGATCATCACTTGAAATAAGATTGTTATAGTTATAGAAATTGAACCAAAGTTTGAATATGATTATTACTTTGTATTAGAATGATAACCTACTGTAACAAACAAAGATTTCTTGAGGTTGGATGATCACCTTACAAGATTGGAAGTGAGCTAGCAAACTTGAAAGTATTCTTGATTTTATGTAACTAGAACTTGTAGAATATATGAAGAACACTTATAACTTGAAGATAGAACTTGAGAGAGATCAATTAGATGAAGAAAATTGAAGAATGAAAGTGTTTGTAGGTGTTTTTGGTCGTTGGTGTATGGATTAGATATAAAGGATATGTAATTTTGTTTTCATGTAAATAAGTCATGAATGATTACTCATATTTTTGTAATTTTATGAGATATTTCATGCTAGTTGCCAAATGATGGTTCCCACATGTGTTAGGTGACTCACATGGGCTGCTAAGAGCTGATCATTGGAGTGTATATACTAATAGTACATACATCTAAAAGCTGTGTATTGTACGAGTACGAATACAGGTGCATACGAGTAGAATTGTTGATGAAACAGAACGAGGATGTAATTGTAAGCATTTTTGTTAAGTAGAAGTATTTTGATAAGTGTATTGAAGTCTTTCAAAAGTGTATAAATACATATTAAAACACTACATGTATATACATTTTAACTGAGTCGTTAAGTCATCGTTAGTCGTTACATGTAAGTGTTGTTTTGAAACTTTTAGGTTAACGATCTTGTTAAATGTTGTTAACCCAATGTTTATAATATCAAATGAGATTTTAAATTATTATATTATCATGATATTATCATGTATGAATATCTCTTAATATGATATATATACATTAAATGTCTTTACAACGATAATCGTTACATATATGTCTCGTTTAAAAATCATTAAGTTAGTAGTCTTGTTTTTACATATGTAGTTCATTGTTAATATACTTAATGATATGTTTACTTATCATAGTATCATGTTAACTATATATATATCCATATATATGTCATCATATAGTTTTTACAAGTTTTAACGTTCGTGAATCACCGGACAACTTGGGTGGTCAATTGTCTATATGAAACATATTTCAATTAATCAAGTCTTAACAAGTTTGATTGCTTAACATGTTGGAAACATTTAATCATGTAAATATCAATCTCAATTAATATATATAAACATGGAAAAATTCGGGTCACTACAAGTAGTATCAGAGCATAGTCTAAGGAAATTAGGTGACCTTGGAATAGGTGCCTAGTCTTAGACTTATTGGCTGTTGTGCATTATTTGCGGGACTTGTAGGAATACGGGTCAGATTGAGATTTGTTAGTGCCTTAGAGTAGGTGACTAACTAGGACTTGCTTTTGTCCAAAGTGTGATTATGTGGGTCCTTATTTCACGAGTAAATTAGTGCCTTAGATAGCTAGTGCCTAATGTAAGTAGGCGAACTTGGACGTTGTTTCAGTGATAGTTACCTAGGTTGTAGGTTGACTTGTTGTTGTGGTGTACTTGTGTACGTTTATTATTATATTGTATATAGGTGTATATATACAGGTATATTTTGTGCGGTATCCTAGGGATGAATCTATTGGAGAGATTTGAATGTTTGGCGGTTTTGAGTGATCAAGTTCACGGTAAGGACTTTGGTCATTCGGGTACTAGGAGTTAATCGCGTGTTATTTTGTGTGAATGTCGCGTCAGTCCGGGTAAAGTACTTTACCTGACCATGTGAAAATGGTAAGGTACGCATTTGTAATAGTGACCGATCACCATTATTACGAAAGTGTATTTTGACATCAAGCATGACATGACGAGTACCGAACGGAGGAAACGTGGCATGGTTGGGGTAGAATCGGGACGAGTAGGAATCTTTTATGGGTTCCTAGGATATAGTGGTCTCGGGTGATTTAACAACCCGTCCTAATCCTCCTGGACGAAATCATCAATCTGGTCTCATTGCGATGATCGACCCCAAGTAATGTCCTTAACATGAGCAAATGCACAGCGGAAGACTTAATTTGTACCTGAGAATAACATGCTTTAAAACGTCAACATAAAGTTGGTGAGATATATAGGTTTGATGCTAGCAGCGTTATAACTATGGACCACAAGATTTCATATATATAATCATTTTAATAAAAATATTCAAAGTTGTTGAGCACTTGATAACCATACTTAACATTTAACCAACGTCGCATATTCCCTTTATTATGAAATCTTACTACACCGTACCAAGTGTAGTCACCGAAACGAAGTACTGTGCAACCGTTGAATACTGGTCGTCCAGTCCGGTTGGGGTTGTCAGGCCCGATAGATCTATCAACAGGATTCGCGTTTACGCTCCTCACGTAATTTGCAGTTACCAAGTATAAAGAGATATGCCATGGTACAACTCAACCGAGAATTTAGTTTTATCACTTGTGTCCATAACGTAATTCATAAAATGCATGTATTCTCATCCCAAAATATTTAAAGTTTAAAAGGGAACTATATACTCACCATACTGTATTTTGTAGTAAAAATACATATAACATCATTGATCAAGTATAAGGTTGGTCTTGGATTCACGAACCTATATCATTCATATATTTATTAATATCTATACTTGTAATTTAACAAAATTATATATTATTATTAGTGATATATATATATATATATATATATATATATATATATATATATATATATATATATATATATATATATATATATATATATAAAGTACAAAGTTTCATTATATCATATGTGGTAGATATATTTATATATTTTTACATATTCTTTATTTGTTATTTAACACAGTACTTTAGTAATACTAAAATAGTATTTGAAATAATAATAGTATTAATACTACTATTAATAAAATAATAATAATAATAATTATTATTATTATTATTATTTTTTTTCAATCTCATAATAATAATAATATCATTAGTTTTTAATAAAAAGAATAATTTAATAATAGTAGTAATGAAAGTATTAATTGTTGATAATAATATTTAAATGATAAAATTTATAATAATATTAATAGTACTTATAAAAATATAAAGGATTATATCATTTTCTAATACCTATAAATATAAGTTTGATTTAGTAATAATAGTAATTATTAATAACAATAATAATATCATTGAAATAATAATAATAATAATAATAATAATAATAATAATAATAATAATAATAATAATAATAATAATAATAATAATAATAATAATAATAATAACAATAATAATAATAATAATTTTTAGAAAGATCAAAACTACCTCATAAGGGTTAAAAAAAATAGTTGTCTCTAGCAGGGATCGAACCCAGGACCTCCCGTTAACCAACCCAACACCTAAACCATCCACGCTAATCTGCTTTTCTGTTATTATACGATCCAAAATTTATTATAACTCGATTATACTTTGTCCCCATTTCATCTCCTTCATTCAGACTAAACGAATTCAGCTCAGACCATAAATCATAAACCATTCACAAAGAATATTAGAAAATCTTTGATTTACAAAACTGAAACCGTATCAATTGATTGTGTTTGAATATTTAAAATAAATAAGAAAAAAAAATATAACTGTAACGGTTTGTTTTAAAAACCGTATGAACTCAAAGTCGATTCTCAATTTCTATATCGTTTTAGTCAAAATCTTTAACACGAATTTTATTGACAAACACCCCTAGAAACTTCCTCAAGCATCAATTGAATCAAACACATAAAAACGGACTCGAATTTTACCATTGTTCGTTCGTTTGTCTTTTTGAAATTAAATTTTGAATCGAAAATTCACATTCGATATTGAGAATTGAAGCTTAAGCTTTTGCAGATAGTTTGAGTATCGGAATCTAAACAAGACTGCATTTATAGTTTTTAAAATTGATTACAAAATCATCCTAACTAAAAAATGAAAGTGAAACAGGGAGCCGGCGGTGTTCTTGATGTTTTTCTTTTAAATTAAATCAATTGAAGACTGTTAGAGTGTCAATTGAAGATGGGAAAAATCGTATGACTCTTTTAACACTCAAGTGAATCGCTTTATATAGAACTTTGTGATTAATCCGATTTAAAAAAAAACAGTAAATAAATTAAAAAAAAATGGAGGAAGAAAGAGACTTCTACCTTAATTTGTATACATCTGAATTTGAATTTGTTTGTTACCATGATTTTATTCGATCTGTTTACCAGATTATCGACAAAACAAATCCATATACTGTTCGTTAATGATATTCACAGCCTGTAATTTCTTTTTCCTTATATATATTATTTTTTTTATATATAAATATATATATAATCAGTATTTTTAAATTAGAAATTATAAATGTATTTATAGTAATAATATTATAAATAATATTAATATTACATAATATGATAATTATGCTAATCATGAGAATATCAAGTAGTAGGTAAATGATAATAATAGTTATAAATTTTATAACAATAATATTATTAATGACAATAATAATTATTATAATCTTGATATTAATATTAATATTAGTAGTAATAATATATTTCAAATATATATATATATATATATATATATATATATATATATATATATATATATATATATATATATATATATATATTATATATAATGAAACATAATAAAATTAATTATACAAATATTAATACCTAATATTATTGAAACAAATAATGATAGAATTAATAATATTACAATATTAAAAATATTAATAGTAATCCTAATCATAATAATTAACATTATGATTTTACTATTAGCTATAACAATAGTGATATTCATATACATATACTATTTATAAATGATTGTTCGTGATTCGTCAAAGAGCATCTAATTATCTGAATATAGATTTTTTTAAAACTTTCTAGACTCAACATTAAGGTTTTTGCTTATCGTGTCGGAAACATATAGAGTTTAAGGTTTAAATTTGGTCGGAAATTTCCGGGTCGTTACAGTACCCACCCGTTAAAGAAATTTCGTCTCCGAAATTTGGTAGAGGTTGTCATAAATAACAATAGGAATGTTTTCACGACAAATATGAGGTAATAATAGAGTTTTATCATTATTGGAAGATATGGATAAAACGATTTGATCATGTGAAGCGCACGAGTGAAGCTATCACAAAGGAATGAAATGAGTGAATATGGAATTGTTTTAACCGATGATGTGATTAGGATCGATTTTCAAAATTTAAGGGATTTTAAGAAAATCTTATGTAATAAGATTTGGTTCTTCGACGATTTAGGAAATAGGATCTCCTTTGATTTAATGCGGTAATCTGTTTCGATTTCTTTGTCGGATAATTCACTATAAATCCACCTCCTTCGTTTCCTTACTTCCATATTCTACATCTTCTACTCTTTCTCCTTAATTCCTACTTAAAACATTCGCTAATATGCTCCATCCCGTTCTGATTCTTGTTATACTTATAACTTTCATATCTTTCATTCTTCTCTTTCATTTATCGCCAGAAGAATCTATTCTCTTTTATCCTTTCCTTGGAATTATAGTGTTTTTAATACTCCCGTGTCTTTACGTTGCAATACGTATTGATATACACGGTTTGTAGATCCTGGGTGGTTGTTGAGTTTGATATCTTCCCTTATACTTTGAGGCTCCTGCTTCTGTTTTCCATGATCATTGTCATCTATTGTTAATACTCTCTCCTATTTGTTGTGATCTATACCCCAATTTCTATTTTGGGGACTTTGTCCCTTCGTTTCTTCTTCCCGTCCTTGAGTCAAGCGATCAATAGTTCGAAATTCGTAGGTATGAAATTCAGAATGAACATAGCTAATGCTCTAAGAAAGAAATAGTATTGGTACGATTTTGATTCGTTAAATTACCAAAATACCCTGGAAAAATAGAACAATCAAGATGATATGTTTCTAATACGTTTGGAGATTGAATAGAATGTAAGAGCCGTGTAACATGGCACATGATGATGGTACTGTGAATCATCATATTCCATTAGAAACTTAACATGGCTTACTATAATATAATGAAGTTGATCAAGTTTCATTATATTATACTAATTCATGCATCAGTTCCCAACACTGCTTCAGAACATTCCTATTTTAAACTCGAAAGTTTTAGAACTTAGAAACTAACACAGTTTCCTTGGTATTGTAACGCAGAAGTTACGGAAGGATAAATAATCTCAGATAGGAATAGTTGTGAAAATATCTCCAGAAATATGGAGAATATGTATAACGAAAGATATGAAGATATCTTATAATATCTAAGATAAGATGATGATGAAGAATATCATCCGGGCAAGGTTTAGAATAAAGAGTAGGGTTCTTACTGACGGTTTCAACAGGCACTGAATCATTTTGATTCTTTGAAGTCAGGTTTAGTTTTCAAAATTTGTTCATGGCCTCCTTCATACTTTGCTCAAACCTTTTTCCAGTTCTCAACCTTCTCTTTTTTGGAGCTTTACCAATACACTGTACTTTATCATCAAACTTTTGACCGTTAAAGTCGTTTACGGTTTTTGCTGCTTCATCAGCATTTCAAGAACTACTTCATAGTCCAGGGTGTTTTTCAGAAACTTCACATTCAAAGTATGAAATTCTTAGGGATAGACGCTATAGGTATAACTGGAGAAGTTCTGCGAGATTTTCAAAGTACTAATTGCGGGTTCTGCCAAAGAGATAACAAATTGCTGATACATCTGACGATGATTTCATGGAATATAAAAGGTTTTTCGGTAATGACGGCGAAAGGATGATGTATAGATATCGAGATTATAATAAGGCTAGTCTTTCCGAGAAATCAAAGTGGAGCTGTGACAAAATTAGCTTCCTGAAAAAAAATTTATAGGGTTGTTTTTGCTAATAAATGGCAAAGGATTCAACACGATAGGTGTTAAACTATGAATTTGGATCCGAAAGTTTTTCAGGTGCATAAATCTTTTCTTCAAGAGATGAAGTGCGGTTGGTTCATCTTTCCGATCGAGATGTTTTCAAGAATCATGAAAAGTTGTGAATGCGAATTGTAATCGTCAAGGTACAAATAAGGTTTAAGATGAAATCAAGTGGCAAACTTGAAGAATTGTTTATTTTCATATGTTATAATCAGCATTTTAACTCATTTTAATTGTCCAACGTTAGCAGTCCAATAGTTCAATCGTTCAATAGTTCAATGGTCCAAGGGTTCAACAGTTCAATATATTCATATTTAATATAATATATATATATATAATTAATTAATACGTATCGTGACCCGTGTACCGGTCTCAGTGTCGATCACAACTCAAACCATATATATATATTTTGGAATCCACCTCAACCCTGTATAGTCAACTATAGAGTGTCTATGGTCGTTCCGAAATATATATATAGATGGGTCGATATGATAAGTCAAAACCTTGTATACGTGTCCCGTTATTTAAAATGCGTAAAATAAATAAATATATATCATGACCCGTTATACAACGTGTTGTCTCAGAATTAATCCGACGTATTGTTGTACATGTGTCCCGACAGTATGTACAGTGCAGAAATTAAAATTGCGAGAATGTAAATTGCGATAAATTAAATGTTAATCAGTTAGCTGGGAACAGTTAGCCGGAACAGTTAGCGTGTAATCCTATCACAATTTCAATTAATTAATTCGTTTGTTTCTAACCCTTTTTATTTTTGTCCAATGTTTTCTTCGTTATGCCACTTGTTGAATTCTGATAGGTCAAAATTCAAATATGAAATTTGAATAGAAATGGTTATTCTGTGGTGAACGGATACGTATATCGGATAGTGAATGATCGTTGAATCAGATTCAAAGAATGTACAGTGTAACTTATTAATGTGAATTCTAAATATTCCTCGGGTACTACCCACCCGTTAAAATATTTTCATCATTAATAGTTTGTACGAAGGAATTTTTAATTACAATCTTTATGAAAATATACTTGCATATATATTTTCTTCAGATGTAATCATAGATTTAATGAGTCAATAAGATATTAAACTCATTTGATTTATCGTTAATACTAGATTACATAATTTCTATAACATTAGAGATTACATAATCGCCAGGTCAAACGAAGATAAATGAGGTAAAACGATACGTAAAGCGAAGATAATTGATGTAGAACGATATATAGAACGAAGATCATACTCGAAGTTCCGATGAGGTTTTTGAGGTATGTGATGTTGATATCCGAGATACAGTTTTGTGATGTTAAGATTTACGGTGTGGTTGTGGTTTGGGGGTGATAAGAGTACTGTCGACGTTGATGATGGTGATACAGATTATGCTGCTGCTGGTGCTGCTGGTGTTTGTAACCTTCGCACCGTATTTTCTAAAGCCATTACCCGAGCGCGAAGCTCGTTGGCTTCTTCTATAATACCGGGATGATTGACGGTTGGAACGAGCGAATGAACAAGATTTGAAATATGGGATAGTATGTAATCATGACGAGATACTCTAGAAATGAGCGAGAAAATGGTGTTTCGTATAGGTTCGCCGGTAAGTGCTTCAGGTTCATCGTTAAGAGGACAATTTGGTGGATGGAATGGATCACCTTCTTCTTGCCTCCGGAAATTTAGTATATTATGAACCCATCCCCAATTCATCCAGAATAGATGATGGGAAATTGGTTGATCCATTCCGGTGATGCTGTTCTCAGAGCTCGAATGGAAATCCATATCGGCGTAGCTATCGAAGTCGGAGGAATTCGAACTGGATGAAGAATCCATCTTGTATAGTCGGGGAATTGAATTTTTGGTTTGGAATAGATTATAGGAGTTGGGTTTGGTATTCTTCAATACATAATTTACATATGTATTTATAATACTCAAAATCCCGTGAATTGCGGAGAATCTTTGAAATTCGTCAGGCAATGTCTATAATAACAGATACGCTAGGATACGAATTTTGTCTATACACTATCGATGCAATAAATGCAGTAAGACGTGTCTAGACTTAAAAATGATAAGCAGGTAATTCCCTAAGGATGATAAGTAGATGATTTCCGACTAGAAATGATAAGCTAAACTTTTGACATGCAGACACGGTCAAAGTCCAGACTCACTAATGTATCCTAACAACTTACTAGTTAGACACACTAATGCAGACCTGGTTCGCTAAGACCAACGCTCTGATACCAACTTTAACAACCCATCCTAATCCTCCTGGACGAAATCATCAATCTGGTCTCATTGCGATGATCGACCCCAAGTAATGTCCTTAACATGAGCAAATGCACAGCGGAAGACTTAATACGTACCTGAGAATAACATGCTTTAAAACGTCAACATAAAGTTGGTGAGATATATAGGTTTGATGCTAGCAGCGTTATAACTATGGACCACAAGATTTCATATATATAATCATTTTAATAAAAATATTCTAAGTTGTTGAGCACTTGATAACCATACTTAACATTTAACCAACGTCGCATATTCCCTTTATTATGAAATCTTACTACACCGTACCAAGTGTAGTCACCGAAACGAAGTACTGTGCAACCGTTGAATACTGGTCGTCCAGTCCGGTTGGGGTTGTCAGGCCCGATAGATCTATCAACAGGATTCGCGTTTACGCTCCTCACGTAATTTGCAGTTACCAAGTATAAAGAGATATGCCATGGTACAACTCAACCGAGAATTTAGTTTTATCACTTGTGTCCATAACGTAATTCATAAAATGCATGTATTCTCATCCCAAAATATTTAAAGTTTAAAAGGGAACTATATACTCACCATACTGTATTTTGTAGTAAAAATACATATAACATCATTGATCAAGTATAAGGTTGGTCTTGGATTCACGAACCTATATCATTCATATATTTATTAATATCTATACTTGTAATTTAACAAAATTATATATTATTATTAGTGATATATATATATATATATATATATATATATATATATATATATATATATATATATATATATATATATATATATATATAAAGTACAAAGTTTCATTATATCATATGTGGTAGATATATTTATATATTTTTACATATTCTTTATTTGTTATTTAACACAGTACTTTAGTAATACTAAAATAGTATTTGAAATAATAATAGTATTAATACTACTATTAATAAAATAATAATAATAATTATTATTATTATTATTATTATTTTTTTTCAATCTCATAATAATAATAATATCATTAGTTTTTAATAAAAAGAATAATTTAATAATAGTAGTAATGAAAGTATTAATTGTTGATAATAATATTTAAATGATAAAATTTATAATAATATTAATAGTACTTCTACCCGAATTTGTATACATCTGAATTTGAATTTGTTTGTTACCATGATTTTATTCGATCTGTTTACCAGATTATCGACAAAACAAATCCATATACTGTTCGTTAATGATATTCACAGCCTGTAATTTCTTTTTCCTTATATATATTATTTTTATTTTATATATAAATATATATATAATCAGTATTTTTAAATTAGAAATTATAAATGTATTTATAGTAATAATATTATAAATAATATTAATATTACATAATATGATAATTATGCTAATCATGAGAATATCAAGTAGTAGGTAAATGATAATAATAGTTATAACTTTTATAACAATAATATTATTAATGACAATAATAATTATTATAATCTTGATATTAATATTAATATTAGTAGTAATAATATATTTCAAATATATATATATATATATATATATATATATATATATATATATATATATATATATATATATAATGAAACATAATAAAATTAATTATACAAATATTAATACCTAATATTATTGAAACAAATAATGATAGAATTAATAATATTACAATATTAAAAATATTAATAGTAATCCTAATCATAATAATTAACATTATGATTTTACTATTAGCTATAACAATAGTGATATTCATATACATATACTATTTATAAATGATTGTTCGTGATTCGTCAAAGAGCATCTAATTATCTGAATATAGATTTTTTTAAAACTTTCTAGACTCAACATTAAGGTTTTTGCTTATCGTGTCGGAAACATATAGAGTTTAAGGTTTAAATTTGGTCGGAAATTTCCGGGTCGTTACAGGTGATGTGCTTGTTGTCACATTTGATTTGTTGTGAGTCAAAAATTTATTACGGTGGATTTGGTTAGTTAAGGCGAGTGAGCAAACTCACGAGTTCGGCGTGTACTTAGTCACCCTAGGTAGTGGGTGCACTATTGAGATTGTAATTTGGTTAAAGTTACCCATCGTAACTAGAATAGCTGATTACTGTGTACGTATGTGCGACGAGGACTTGAATCCCGTAATGGGACGTAGCAAGTCTAATGATTGTAGAATTGAGTTACACTCCGTAGAGTGTGGTTAGAGAATCGCGTAAGGATTCTAGTTATGAGTCGTCTTAGAATTGGCGAACCGAGGAGTCTTTGGGTCATTAAACTCATGGAAGTGGGATCCGTATGATGATGTTTGCGTTAGCATGTTAGCGTGTTATGGATTATAGGGTAACATTCCTAACGGAATATCCCTTGTTATAATGGTGGTGTCAATATTTGGAAGGGTGTAAGACTTGGTGTACCAAGCACCTCTTAGCGTTAGACGGAAGGTTTCGTTAGGCTATATCGTTTGGCCTTGAGGAAGTTGCGGGTAGTGGTGTGATCACTTTGTGCTTAAGGTTCCCGTGAGATACCCTTGGAAGCAGCGGAGATTACAATAGTGATCGACGGGTGATAGTAATTCGACAGTTGCGAAAGTCGAAGTCTAAGAGTATTGTGGTAAACACTTCTTATGAAGTGAGGGATGAGCGAATCTTGTTGCTCTTAAGTGATAGACGGGTAAAGATGACCGGTGACCCGGTGATTGACCTAATGGTCGGTTAGGCCGAAGATTTCGATGAATTGTTGATATTGCGGTCGACGCAATTATCATGTCAGATTGGTCACTCTTCATCATGAGAGTGAGCCATTGTTGATAAGGGTTCGTTGAGTGGAAGTTCGGGTGATCTCGACTGAGATGCATGACTGATTAAGCGGAGTGGCATATGCCTAGGCTTAGAGGCGTATGTGGGACTTTGGTGGAGTTCGCTTTGCGAAGGATTCAGGCAGTTGACTGTGAATTGTAGTATGAAGGTGTGATGTCATCGCGTGTATGACATTCCAAGTGAATGTGGATGTCGGCTCTGAGAGCCTGAAGTGAATTTGGAGTAATGTGGGGTATGTGACCAACAATGAGAATGGTCATATGTTTCGTGGAACGACAATTTCGCGGGATGTTATCATCTTGGCGGTGAGAATATGGAGCTGAATCCTTAGTGGGGGAGTTTTTACTGCCGCCCGAGGAAGCTTCGGTGGTGTTTGTATAGTGAAATGTCGGGGTGTACCATGCTAGGCCTCAGCAGGAATTTAGATTTCCTAACGAGGAAGAGTGACGGGCTAGTGATGTTGACTCGAGATCGTGCATTTACGGTTGTGAGTTACGATTCCGGAATGATATGTGTAGAGATTGTGATGATAGAATCGAGCGTGGTGTAAGATTTCTTACGTAAGGTGGTCGTGTGGTACCAAAGGGCGGTATGAGACCAAGTATGCAGTTGGAGACCACGGAAGTGAGAAAAGGAAGCTGTCATTGCGGGTGCTCTCGTAGTGAAAAATCTGGGTTGTCATGAAACCCGGATAGGATTATTGGATGGGAACGAGTTCGATATCGTGGCGAATGCTGTATTTTTCCTGTCAAGAAAAGTGATCTTAGAAATTGTCAGTGGATCATTCCACTTTATGGACGATTGTGAGGCGGAGAGTGTCGGTTCTGACTGTCTCCCGTAGAGACACGCGGATGTTGTTTGTTTGTGAGAGTGTGTACCCTAGTGATGTGACCTGTAGGTTGCATTGAAATGTCGAGGCCATCCTTAACGGACGGTCTAGGTAGGAAGGTTCACCCGGCGTTGGTAAATATTCTGTGAGTCGTGTGGCGAATTACGAAAATTTCGTGATGATAATTCGCCATTGACGGGATTCTAGTATACGATTAGTCTCCATGCTAGTACTAGGTAGCCGTCTTGTGTGGTTGTGTGGTAGGGTTTAGAGGAGGAACCCTGTGTCAAGTGTTGATGTTTTGCTCAGCACATGGTGTATTATTGTTGTCTTGGATTAATCCAGTGACGGATGGTCGTGTGCGGATCGATTGATTGAGTGATATGGTTACGGATGTAGCTTGTGGCGAGTTGTAGCCGAGAGAACTTGAAGGGATATGTAGTGTTTTTCGTATTTTCATAAATGGAAATTCTGGACGTGAGCGTATGAGATATCGCTTTTTGCGGTAGTGCACGCTAGTGACTATTAGCGTGTGGTGAGATCTTAGAATTCACGAAAGATGTTATGGATGTTGGGCTTGGTTGTGTTTCGCAGGATTGAAAGGAACGACGACGATGGTTGTCGATGAATTGCTCTACTTTTAAGACGATTGTGAAGTGTATGGTACGAGTTTGGATACTCGACGTAGGAGCAATCGGTTGCAGTTGTTTTGACTCGAGGGTTGATTGCCCGATATCATTGTAATATGATGCATTAGAGCATGAAGTGAGAATTCGGAGGTGTGATTAATAAGTGTGTGACTTCGTGTTGGAAGCATAAATGTCCGAGGGAGAGGTGCTTACTACTAGTGTTGGTGCAGATCACGAGGACGTGATCCAATGTAAGTGGGGGAGAGTTGTAACACCCGTTTTTCAGTTACGCGTTATTTCGAACGTCATTCGAAATACGAGGCATGTAAGCGTATATTTGGATCCTAAATAAAGTTGGAGTTGATGTTCTAAAACCTTGCCATTGGATAGTAAATCTCATTACGTTTCCAACGATATTTGATTCATCGAAAACGGAGTTACGGTTTGAAAGTTATGACCAAAACAAGTTTCAGTTTCAGACGCAGTTCATTGGGACGCCGTCCAAGCTTTTTGGACGCCGTCCAAGAGGCCTGACGGGCCAGCAGCTCGATTTTACTCAAATTAAAAGGGGTACTTTGGTCTTTTCACTTGCGGACGGATTTGGGGCTTTAATATCAGTTTTAAATCCTATTTTGGATCATTTTGACATCCACACATCTCTCTCATCTTATATTAGAGAGAGAGGGAGATTCTAGAGAGAGATTTGGAGCTTTGATGAAGAAGAAGCTTGAATCAATCAAAGGTGCGAGTGATGAAGTTGTTCCTTTCGTTCTCGGCTACGTTTTGATTGTTATGGTAAGTTCTAAATCCGAATTTCATTGTTTAAGATTCGTGTTTGAGTTAGAGTTTATGTTAGTTAGAGTTATAAACCCATTTATTGTGAAATTTGGGGGTTTTGGGTAAGATTCATGTAAGTAAGCCTAAATGGGTGACTTAGGGTTTCGATTGATGAAATTGTAAGTTTGGATCTTGCATGTGTTGGTTAAACCTTAGAATACTTGTGTACTAGTGATTTTGGTTCGTGTTGATTTGATTTTGAGGTGTAAACCCTAATATGGGTCAAAATGGGTTTTATGTTGAAATGGGTTAAGTGTTCTTGATTTTTGTCAAATGATGATTTTGAGATACAATCACTAGTTGTTAGTGATTGTAGATACTTAGGGTGTAATTTGACAAGTCAAAGTGAGTTAAACCTAATTTGGTTAACGGAAGTCAAAAATTGGTGATTGTATGACATAATCACTAGTAATGGTGCTTATGGGTCAAATTTGACTTGTTTTAGTAGTTAAGTGCAATTTGGGTCAAGTTGCACTTATGGGTTGGTTTAAATGGTGTCAAGTATAATTTAGTTTAAATTGTACTTGCTTGATGGGTTTGAATTACCACCTGTAGTGGTAATTGGTAAAGTCTATTTTAGGTGTCTAAATGGGCGGTTTGTGATGGTAAGTATAATCCCTTGGTTAAGGGTGTTGGCGTCGAATTCTCTTGTAGAGAATGTATGTTGATTGTGTGTATACATATATGCCTATTATAGGTAAAAGCTTGCTCGGGTGCGTTGTTGGAGATTTCGCGCGTGGTTTGTAATGCTCGAGTTCGAGATGAGTGGAATAATTATATGCGTAGATATATAATGTATTTATTTGTGTGGCATGAGAAGTGAAGTGTCGATGTGCTAAGACACCACATTTCACGTGACGAGTGTGAAGTGTCGATGTGCTAAGACACCACTCAAAGTAATATGACGAGTGAAGTGTTGATGTATTAAGACGCCACCCGGGGTGAAGTGTCGATGTGTTAAGACACCACCCGGAGTGAAGTATCGATGTGCTAAGATACCACTCCAAGAAATTAACGGATGAAGTGTTGATGTGTTAAGACGCCATCCGGGGTGAAGTATCGACGTGTTAAGATGCCACCCCAAGTAAGATGAAGTGTGAAGTGCCGATGTGTTAAGGCACCACTCGAGGTGAAGTATCGACGTGTTAAGATGCCACCTCAAGTAAAATGAAGAGTGAAGTGTCGAAGTGTTAAGACACCACTCGGGGTGAAGTGTCGACGTGTTAAGACGCCACCCAGGGTGAAGTATCGACGTGTTAAGATGCCAACTGTGGGATTAGTGTACGACGTGTTAAGTACTCTAACGGTTTTTATGAACACCGATGGGAAATTCGAGTACCATTCCTTGTGCTATTGGTTAACCATGGTTATTGTGTTGTAGCGTAAGCATTTTATATTGTTTGGGATATATATATATATATATATATATATATATATATATATATATATATATATATATATATATATATATATATATATATATATATATATATATATATATATATATATGCTATTATTTTGCTAGCTTGTGGTATTGGAGGTTAATAGCTTTGTACTTGTGATGATAAGCTAATTGTGTTGCTAGCATTTATGCGGTATATGAGTAAGTTTTTGCAAGTAGGTATATTATATATGTATGTGTATAATTATTGCATTCACTAAGCTTTATGCTTACCCCTCTCGTTGTTTACCTTTTTATAGGAATTGTGTTTTGAAGCTAACTAGTTGTTAGACTAGATGCTTAGGAGCGCTTGGGCTCGATGGGGTAGCTTTTGGATATGTTAATGCGGATTGGGGGTTTGGTAGCCCTCGGGATTGTGCTCTTGGTATCGGGTTGGGTTGTAGAGTCCTAATCCGTCTAAAGAGATAAATGGGTCGAAGTCGCTACATTATTTGTAAAACGGGTCATTGTGAGCCTGGTGTTGTAAAACTTATTTTCATTGTGGAAATCTCTTATTTTTACTTAATATGATGTGTTGTGAAAGTTGTTTCGTCTAAAAGTGTCGGGAAGCGGGTTTTCCGCTCGTGTGAATTTGAAAAACTGATCAGGAACTTTTAGTTCATTTGGACGCCGTCCCAAGGGCTTGGACGCCGTCCAGTCCTTCAGAGCTGGATGCCCTCCAGATAACTGGACGCCGTCCAGATCTACTGTCCGAGAATTTTTTTTTAGGGCGTGTTTTTGGTAAAACGAAGTCGGGTTGTTACATTAATTACCGGAGAATCAAATCTTATAGATTACGAAGATTTTCTTTAAATCCCTTGAAATTCGGAAATCAACTTTTAATTACTCATCTCACTCTTTTACGATAGCTTCATTTATACTCTTCCTATAATCAAATCATTTTATTCATATTACTCAACGATGATAAAACTCTATTTTGAACTCATATTCATCATTAAAATATCCTTGTTATAAACAATGACGATCTCTATCAAATTTCATGACTATAATTTTCACGAACTCCTCTCTATTTTGTCTACCCTAATATTGTGGCATAAACGCTTAAGGTTTAAATAAGCTCAAAACTATTCATAACACATTTCATGTGTTCAGTTTACTGAAATACTTGTATAGCACCATCATCCCTTCTGAGGATAACCTAGTCAAATGACACTCTTGTTAATCTTTAGATAACCACCACATTAATGATAAAATGCACTTCATCGAAGAACTTGTAGAATTTATGGTTTGTATGATTTAAACTCTTGAAACAAAACAATATTCTATCTGTTGGAATTCACGCAAGGCCCCGAGCATACCAGTGAATGTGAAGACCAAATAAAACGAAAATATCCTCACCTGTTTACAAACAACGCCGATTGATGGCAACAACTAAATTTTGGGACGAAATTTCTATTAACAGGGGGATACTGTGATAACTCAAAAAAATTTCGATTAAATTTAAACTAAACTTTGACTGTTTCCAACGATTCACGAACAAACGATTATAAAAAGATATTTAAATATATATATGTGTATATATACATCATTTACAACCATTATTATTATTATCAAGTATTATTATTACAACTATTACTAATGTTATTATTATTAATAATTATTAATAACATTAATGTTATTAGTATTATCACTTTTAAGATTATTATAAATATCATTATTATTATTAAAACAACTTATTATTAATAATAATAATATTATTATTAATAGTATTAATAACATTTATAATGATTATTATCATTATTATAAATTATAATTAAAATTATCATTTTTATTATTATTGTCATTACTAACATTGTTATCATTACTAATATTACTATTATTAGTATTATTATTATTGTTACTCCCTCTTAGGAAGTTTCGGCCAAATGGGATATGGTGGGCCCCACAAGTGGGCCAACTTTGATAAATGACAATTTCCTTATGGCCCGATCGCCCGAACGAAACCCGAAACGCGAAAACACGACTACGCGATTGAAAATTCCGAGAGATAACAAATACGCGTCGAAAAATATATATAAACACTTTGTATATTCATATGACATTAAAATATCATATTTAAAATAATTAGGACTTAAAAATCCCAAAAGCTCGACCGTTGGTTTGAAAACCAAAAAGATTCGCCGGATAGAAATCCGCGACACGTAGAAACGTACGATTTAAATATGAATACAAATATTCATTTAACACATAATAATTAATATATTATTACTAAAATAATAATATAGGTCATAGAAATGACGTGGCACGAATAACAGTTAACGGTCATTAAATAATTAACGGTAATAGATAACGAAAAAAGTAGGGTCGTTACACTCACCCACTGACTATCCGAAATAGGGAAGATAATCCCTGCATCCAACCACTTAAGCACCTCTTTCTTTACAACCTCCTGCATGTTCGGGTTTAACCTTCGTTGAGTGTCACGAGAAGGTTTAACCTCAGAATCTGTCAATATACAATGCATACACAACGAGGGACTTATCCCTTTTAAATTAGCTATTGTCCATCCCACTGCAGCTTTGTACTTATTGAGCACCTCCATTAAAGCTTGTTCCTGCACACCTGTCAAATCTGAAGCAATAATAACTGGCAAAGTGCCATTAGTACCCAAGAATACATGCTTTAAATGGGACGGTAACGGTTTAAGCTCAAGGTTCGGTGGTGACTCTAACGAAGGTTTTGTGTTGGTATCTATGGACTTGGGTAATGGCTCATATTTATGAGTCCAAGGTGGTAACCTAGAGTCCATTGTACTTGCTATGGCTAAATCAACTGCCTTAACTTCCTCACATTCAATGTCATCCTCATCTCCTAAGCAAAATACTTGCACCACATCATTTGTTATCAAATGAGAAGTATGTTTTTCCACCTGCTCATCAACTATGTCTACTTGGTAGCATTCATGGACATATAGGACATGAAGAGGATTAAAGATATTAATCCTCATTTTCCTATTTCCGAATGATATGTCCATGGCACCCGTTCTACAGTTTATATGGGCATTTATAGTGGCCAAAAACGGGCGCCCCAAGATTATCGTGGGTTGGGCATCTCTATTCCTAGGTTCAATATCCATCACTACAAAGTCAACCGGGTAATAGAAATCCTCCACTTTTACTATCACATCTTCTAACATACCCCTAGGTGTTTTGATTGATTGGTCCGCTAGTTGAATGATTATATCTGTTCTTTTCATCAATCCTAATTCAAGTCAACTAGGCAAAAGGGTAAGATATTAATGCTAGCTCCTAGGTCCAATAACGCCTTTTTCACATTTATGTTTCCTACGGTCACCGCTATCAATGGGGTCCCTGGGTCCTTAAAGTTAGGTGGGAGTGTACCCGAGACAACTACACTTAGGTGCTCGGTTAGCTCCACCTTCTTGGGTAAATTCGCCCTTTGCTTCCTCTTTTGAGTGCAAAGGTCTTTCAAAAACTTAGCGTAGGACGGGACTTGCTTAATAGCATCGAGAAGGGGAAAATTAATCTTAACCTGTTTAAATATTTCCCACATGTCTTCCGGTTGTGGTCCCTTCTTCCCATAAGGGAAGTGGTTCGGGGACTCTAAGGCTTTGGGAAATGGGACGGGTTTTGGTTCCGTACCCGATTTCCCAATTTCCTCGATGACGGGTTCTTTATTTTCCACCCCTTTTCCAAAGTCATTATTTTCACTTACCTCATCCTCCTCATCAAGAATGATAGGAGACTTACGTGCATCGCGTTGAGCTACCTCTTTCTCACCAACCTTATTGTCATACTTCTTTCCACTTCGCAAGGTGCCTACCATATTCACACTATGTCCTTTGCCCGAGTCCTTATGATTTGGATTTAATACTGTATAACTCAGAATAGTACCCGGCTCCCGATTTCCCTTACTCTCCGCTACATTACCAATTTCTTTAGCCAATGCACCAATAGACTTGTTTTGCACCTCCACTATTTTTCACATTTCGGAAATAAACGCGTCCATCTTAGCGTCCAAGCTAGATGGTTGATTGGGTGGGACATTGTTTTGATTTTGGTTTTGGTTTTGGCCTTGATTTTGGTAATTGTTTTGGTTTTGGTTCCGGTTGTTGGGATAAGGGTTTTGATAGTTTCTTTGATAGTTGCCTTGATTCTAAAAGTTCCCTTGGTTTTGAAAGTTGTTCTGCGGTCTCTGTTGGGTCCCTTGGGTGGCATTTAGAGTATTGTTATTGCTCCAACTAAAATTAGGATGATTTCTCCAACCCGGATTATACGTGTTGGAGTATGGATCAAATCTCCGCCCCTGCACTTCATTAACTTGTTCCTCCACTATTTGTTGATTCACCGGTGGAATCCCATTTCTACATCCATATGCAAAGTGAGAAGGATCTCCACAAATCTCACAAACTTCCTGAACCTGCGAAACATTACAAGCAAGATCCTGGTTTGGGTTGTTAAATATAAGCATTTTCAAATCATCTAATTCTTGCTCTAAGTTTCTAGATGAACCACCCGAGTCGGAAACATGATTCACCCAGGAGGTACTAGGTTGTTTACGATTAACCGAAGCTTGGGTTTTTGAACCCTTGCTTAACTGCTCAAAGAAGGTCCATTCGTCCTCACTAGACCGAGTTAAAAATGCCCCACCACTAGCCGCCAACAGGAATTGCCTATTCTGAGAATCCAAACTATCATAGAAAACTTTAACCAATTCCCACTTTGGTATCTCATGGTATGGGCATGCCCTAAGTAATTCCTTCAGACGTTCGTACGCTTCATGAAAAAGTTCACCAGGCAATTGCCTAAAAAATTTTATTTGCGTACGCATGTCTGAAGTTTTACTTATAGGATAAAACTCCTCTAAAAACCGTTTTTTCATCTCCGCCCAAGTATTAATATTTCGGGCGGGCAAAGAGAGAAACCATCGTTTTACCTTATCTTTAAGTGAATAAGAAAATAATCGCAGACGTACCTCAGCATCAGTGAAACCATTAACCTGATTAGTAGCACATATCTCATTAAATTCAGTGATATGTTCATATGTTCCTCATTAGCCATACCTCCGTAGGTTGGCAAGATCGAAATGAGTTGAGGTCGGACCTCAAATCATCGTGTGTTTCCCCCTGCCGGTGCGGGAAAAACAATGGGTGAATGATCCTCATAATCACCCGGTTGGTAGTAGGTGTCTACCCCTCTTTGTCGTTCAGCCATCTCGTTTTGTTTATTAAAAACTTCCTCTTCAGTATCGGAATCTGATTTAGGAGAGTTTGGTGGAACAATCGGATGTGACTCTAGCTGTGGTTGAGTGGAAGCTGAAGTCACTGTCGAGCCCTTTAAGATTCTTGTAGCTTTTCGATTAGCTTTTACAGTTTTCTCGATTTTCGGATTTAAAGGCTCAAGATTTTGATCTCCTGAACTCCGAGTTTGCATACACTAACCTGCACTTCAACAAAAACAAGAATACCGAGCGCAAAACTGACAAACAAAATAAAAGAAACAATATTTTTGGATTTTTTTGTGTTTTATAATTTTTTATGGTTTTTCTAATTTAACAAGAAAGCGAGTAAAAATAAGAGCTTGCAAATCAAGCACACACTTTCCCGGCAGCGGCGCCAAAATTTGATCGGTGTCGAAGGGCCGGTCAAAAATAGCCTAATTACTCTACTTTAGATAGGGTAAGCAGGATTCGTTCTACGGGAAGTTATGGTTAACTAGCAAGCAATTTCAAGATTGGTTTGTTTGTGATTAACTAAAATTAACTAATGTACAGACTAGATTAACAATTACTAAGCAAATGTAAACTTTGAGTATTTAAGAGCATAAACAATGAGCTAAACGAAAAGGTTGTAATCAATTGGATGGAAGCCTTTATTCCTTTACAATCCCAATTATGCATGCACTAGTTCAACAAATCCTTATGTTATCAAATTATCAACTAAACCTCATAGACAAGACTTTTTCGATTTTCCAATTTATGATTATCTTGGGCACAAGCAATGCTACTTACACACGTTGTCTTTATCCCTATACTAAATTATAACTAGGTTGGATTAAGCACAAGATGTTAAATATCAATTACTTGTCTTGCAACAATCAATAACTTTCAAACTTGCATTAATTGATAATTCAAAAGATTCAATAAAATTATAAACCAAAAGACATAAGGATTACAAAATCAAGAATCACATAAGTAATTGAAGAACTAAACATACAATAATTGTTCATTCAAGGAATAAAGTAAAAGAGACTAGCCAAGCATGTTGGTGATGATGATCATGGTTGCTTCTTGAAGTTGCATGATGAACAATCCTTGAATCCTAGCTTGAATCTTTGTTTGATGATGATTGATGATGTATTTTTGTGTGTTTGATGCTCTTAAAACTGATGAAAAATGTGTGGAATTCGTAGCCTAGGGTTTACCTTATATAGGGGTGAAGTAAGGTATTCCTCAAGCATGAAATCCCTCAAATTCTATCCAAAAATACATCCAGCCGCAATTTATGCTCACCGGGCGCAAATTATGAAAGGACCCGTTCAAATACATTATAAACGATTCACAATAGTTGATTACATTGCGAGGTATTTGACCTCTATATGATACATTTTACAAACATTGCATTCGTTTTTAAAAGACAAACTTTCTTTATATCGAAAATTGACAGGCATGCATACCATTTCATAATATCCACTATCCAACTATAAATTGATTTAATAATAATCTTTGATGAACTCAATGACTCGAATGCAACGTTCTTCGAAATATGCTATGAAAGACTCCAAGTAATATCTTTAAAATGGCACATGATGATGTTATGATCTGTGAATCATCACTTTCCATTTAGAAACTCAACATGACTTACTGTAATATAATCACATTGATCAAGTGTCATTATATTATACTAATTCATGCTTCAGTTCCCAACACTACTTTAAAATATTCCTATTTTAAACTTGAATGTTTCAGAATTTAGAAACTAAAATAGTTTCTTTTATGATGTAATACAGATAGCGCGAAGAGGTAAATGATTTCAAATAAGAAAAATTAAGAAAATATCTTCAGAAATATGGAGGATATTTATAATGAAAGATATGATGATATTTTAGAATTTCTAATATCAGAGGATGATGAAGAATATTATCCGCAGGGGTTTAGAGTCAGGAGCAAGGTATTCGTTAATGACTTCAGTAGGTACTGAATCATTTGGATCCTTTGAAGTCAGGTTCAGTCTTTGTAATTTGTCCACAGCCTCCTTCCTACTTTGCTCAATCCGTTTTCCAGTTCCAAAACTTCTCTTTTTCTGCGCTTTGCCAGCACACTTCATCATTATCATCCAGCTTTTACCGTTTAAAGTCGTTTATAGTTTTTGCTACTTCATCAGCATTTTTTCCATTTTCGGTGAACCAATTCGTAGTTCGGAGTGTTTTTCAGAAACTTCACATTCAAATTAAGTCCAGAAGATAGACGTTATATACACACATATAACTGTTGGCGTAGACATGCTGCGAGATTTCAAAATACTGATTGCTAATTCCCAATGATTCATATGACAATTCTCATTACAAGATGCGAATGAGTAAATGATGGGGTTTCAATGAATAATTATAATGACTTTTTGGAGAGGCTAAAGTCAAAGGGTAATGAAGTTGTTGGTACATCTGCTAATAATGTGGTGGAATGTAAAAGGTTCCCTGGTAACGATGGTGTATATCTCAAGGTTATAATAAGGTTAGTCTGACTGAAAAGTGGAAGTTGACTTGCTGGAGCTGTGACAAAACTGGCTACTTTGAATAGGAGTCGCAAAGTTATTTTTGCTAATAAATGCCAAAGAATCTGACGCGGATACGTTGTTTAAACTTTTACTTTGGTTTCAAGAGTTTTTCGGGTACATAACTGTGGGTAACATGTGGTTGGATAATCATCTCGATTGCTCATCATTCGAAGTATCTTCAGAAATTTTTGAAGGGTTTGAACACAGATTGTAATCGTTAACATACATTTGATATTCTAACACAGTTTTGAAGTCAAAATATAGCTTGTGAAAGATGTAAGGATCTAAGAGTGATGATTTTGGTCATATCTCAAGTTGAATTTTGAGATTTCAAAATCAGAATATGTAATTAAATTTTGAATGAGTATGGTTGTTTTGATTTCTATAAAAGAATGTATATTGTTGTGAAAGTAGGGAGTATAATGGATGATTTGCTGAATCAGATTCGAAGAATGTAACATATTAATTGTGAATTTATATATCTCTCGGGTATTACCTACCCGTTAAAAAAAAAATTCACAATTAATATCTTGTACAAAAGAATTTTATTACAGTCTTTATGAAAATATATATATATGTATATTTTCTTCAGATGTAACATAGATTTAATGAGTTAATGTTAAATTACACTCATTTGATTTATGGTTGAAACTAGAATTGAATATTCCCTAAAGGCTTTAAAAAGTACATAACTTTTACGCAGTATTTCTTTAATGACATTGAAATTATGAATCAATACTTCGTTATTTTTTGATGTATGATGTTCGGTTCGTGGAATTCTTGTGAATTTCGCAAAGTACGAATGATGTTATCTGAAAAGTTTCGGGTACATCGATGATGAAAGTGTAAAATCAAATATATACTTGATTTATTATGAATTGGAATTTTTTGAATTGCGACAGAGATTGTAGTTAACGCTGGTTAAGTTGCGGCCGAAGGACGTACATTATTGCATATTTGTAATATGAATTAACCGAGTAGTTAAGATTCACACACAATAGCTTAGCACGATATATAATATACATATAATTTCTTCAGAGGGAATGAGTTAATTCTTCATAACTCGTTGAGACAATATACACGTTATTGATTCTTAATGATGTCCACAGTGATTCTTGAACTGACGGAGTTTGTGATGTTATCAGTGTTGTTGATTCGGATGTTGACTATACTGACGATGCTGGTAACGCTGACGGTACTGCTGATGCTGTTGGTAAAGCAAGTTTAGCTTGTTAATCACACACCATTTTTGTCAGGGTTTCTACTCTTCCTTCTATCATTTTGGTTCGCTTAACTGATTTATGGTTAGGGCTAAATTAGATAATCTCTAAGACTTTAGAGATTACATAATCGTCGCGGAATGTTTCTCCAATGAAGTTATGAATTAATACTTCGTCAGTTATTGTTGTTGGTACTCCATGGTATCTATGGTGCGTATGACGTTGATGCTCGTGGGACAGATTGTGAAGTTGAGGTTTACGACGCGATTGTGGTTGGAGGTGGTAATGGTACTGTTGGCGTTGATGATGGTGGTACTGGTTATGCTGCTGATGCTGCTGCTGGTGTTTGTAATCTCTGCACTATATTCTCCAAAGCCACTACCCGAGCGCGAAGCTCGTTGACTTCTTCTATTACACCGGGGTGATTGTCGGTTCGGACGAGCGGATAAATAAAATCTAAAATTTGATGTAATATATAATCGTGACGAGATACTCTGGAAATGAGCGAGAAAATGGTGTTTCGGAAAGGTTCGCCGGTAAGTGCTTCAGGTTCTTCGTCAAGAGGGCAATATGGTGGATGGAAGGGATCACCTTCTTCTTGTCTCCAATGATTGAGGAGGCTACGAACCCATCCCCAATTCATCCAGAATAGGTGATGACTGATTGGTTGATCTATTCCGGTCACACTGCTTTCGGAGCTTGAATGGGATTCTATTTCGGAATCTGAGTGACTTGAACTGATGACGAATTCCATTTCGTACGATTGGATAAAGGATTTTTTTTTTTGATATGAAATGATTTTGGCTAACGGATGGTATTCTAATTACATAGAATATATATATATATATATATATATATATATATATATATATATATATATATATATATATATATATAGATCAAAAGATTTCATAGATTACGGAGGACTTCGCGGGATATGTCAGGCAAAGTTTAAAGTAACAGATACGATAAGATATGATTTAGCAGATATGCTAAGATATGAATTTTTGTCTATACACTATGAATGCAATCAATGCAGCAAGACGTGTCTTAGACTAAAAATGATAAGCAGGTAATTTCCTGAGGATGATAAGTAGTTAATTTTTGACACAAAATGATAAGCAAAAATTTTGACATGCAGACACGGTCGAAGTCCAGACTCACTAATGCATCCTATTTACTTATCAGTTAGACACACTAATGCAGACCTGGTTCGCTAAGACCACCGCTCTGATACCAACTGAAAGGACCCGTTCATATACATTATAAACGATTCACAATAGTTGATTACATTGCGAGGTATTTGACCTCTATATGATACATTTTACAAACATTGCATTCGTTTTTAAAAGACAAACTTTCTTTACATCGAAAATTGACAGGCATGCATACCATTTCATAATATCCACTATCCAACTATAAATTAATTTAATAATAATCTTTGATGAACTCAATGACTCGAATGCAACGTTCTTCGAAATATGCTATGAAAGACTCCAAGTAATATCTTTAAAATGAGCAAATGCACAACGGAAGATTTCTTTAACACCTGAGAATAAACATGCTTTAAAGTGTCAACCAAAAGGTTGGTGAGTTCATTAGTTTATCATAATCATTTATTTCTATCATTTTAATAGACTACAAGAATTTCATTTCCAGTTCTCATAAATATACGTCCCATGCATAGAGACAAAAATAATCATTCATATGGTGAACACCTGGTAACCGACATTAACTAGATACATATAAGAATATCCCCTATCATTCCGGGATCCTCCTTAGGACATGATATAAATTTCGAAGTACTAAAGCATCCGGTACTTTGGATGGGGTTTGTTAGGCCCAATAGATCTATCTTTAGGATTCGCGTCAATTAGGGTGTCTGTTCCCTAATTCTTAGATTACCAGACTTTAATAAAAAGGGGCATATTCGATTTCGATAATTCAACCATAGAATGTAGTTTCAATTACTTGTTTTTATTTCGTCAAACATTTATAAAAGCGCATGTATTCTCAGTCCCAAAAATATAAAAGGGTAAAAAGGCAAATGAAACTCACCATACTGTATTTCGTAGTAAAAATACATATAACGTCATTGAACAAGTGCAAGGTTGGCCTCGGATTCACGAACCTAAATTAATTATATATATTTATGTGTTGGTCACTATTTGTCTAACAAATTAGGTCAAGTCATAGTGTACCACAATCCTAATGCTCGAGACTAATATGCAAAAGTCAACAAAAGTAAATTTGACTCAAAATAATTTCCAAAAATCTATACATGATTAATATATAGTTTAAATATCGTCGTTTTATATTTTTAAATATGTTTAAAAGATTTATTAGAGTAAATAATATAATTTATTTATTAATAAATAAAATTTTATATTAAATATATATAATAAAATATACTTTTATATATATTAAGTAATTAAATTTATAGGGTTCATTTAATATCATAAAGATAATATGATAGGTATTATTAAAGTAAGTTATTACACGTAGTAAAATATGTTTGTATCACATATTTATTTGATAAAATAATATCTATAATGATAGTAAGTAAAAGTTGTATTATTTTGTAATAATAATTATTATTATAAAAATATCAATATTTATAATTACTAAGATGACATTATGATAAAACGATAATTCTAATTATGATAACTTTAATATTTACGATAATTTTCAATATTATCTTTAAAATAATAATTCTATTTAAAATAATAATAATAATGATATTTTATAGTAACAATGACATTTCTATTAAAATGATAATTTTTGTTAAAATGATAGTTTTAATACTAACGATACTTTTAATAATAATAGTAATGATAAAAATAATAAGAACGATAATTTTATCTAAATCAATATCTTATAATATTTTAATTTCATCATGATACTCTTACTCATTATTTTCTAATCGTTTCGTTTAATAGCTTTTAATCGTCTTTTATATCGTGTTCATAATAATGATAATAATAGTAATCAAAATAATTAGGTGTTACAAATATTTGTTTTAATTACACTAATATTAATAATGATAGTTAATATAACATTATTAACGATAATACTAATAATTATCTTAATGATAATATAGTAATAATAATAATAACAATAACAATAACCATTTTTAAATAATGATATATATATTAATAATGATAATAATAATAATAATACTAATAATAATAATAATAATAATTGGATAATAATAATAATAATAATTATAACTTTAACGATAATAACGATAGTAATAATAAAAAAATAACAATTTTTAATGATAAATCCCTTTTATTGATAAAGATAATAATAATGATAATAATAAGATAAAACTAGAACGACGATAAAAACGACGATAATAATAATCATTTTTAATAAAAATATCGAAAATTCAATTGATTATAACTTCTAATCCGCTCATCGAAACCATTCGATATCTAAAGAAAAAGTTCTTAATTTTTCGCTAGCTTTCCAAGGACATGCATATCTTATACCTTATCTCAACCGCAAGTGTAACTAATTCAAGATTCAACCTAACCTGTCTAAGGGCAATATCAAAAGTACAAGCATGCATAATCCTAAATACTCGAGCACTAGTCAGGGATACACTATTAGTATGTAAAAGTTAAATTATGAGTACTCACGTATCAATATTGAAATTCAATATTGCAGGAAAGGTATGTAGACGCAACGGAAATGATAAACACTATATTGACCTCGCGAGCATACCCATGAACCATACTCAATCACCTCCATAGCTATAACCCATAATTTCCTTAATCCTATCCTACTCGAAAAACAATTTCAAAATCACTCGGACAGCACTCCGTCGTAATATTTTATGTATATAATACGGAGTAAATATATATATGTAAATCGATTGAGAGAGTTTAGAGAAAAATATTTTCAAGTTTCTATGAAATAATGAAACCTATTGAATTCTATTTATAATAGATTTTTGAATTATTAAAGTGAATTATTAAAGTATGAATTATTAAAGTATGAATTATTAAAGTATTGTTGTAATTCAGTAGGCTTATAACTACCTTTAGTGGTTCTTGACTGTAGAAGGTATATAGAGATAGAGATACTGTAAAACGGAGAAAACAAAGGTTGAACAAAAGGTATGAGTAATTGGTTTTTTATTTATAGAAAAATGTACAATGAGAGTTTGGTGGCATTTGGAATCTAGAGAGAGAGAGTGTTTTTGTTAACCAAAAAATACATACAATAAACTCTAACTCAACACACCTATTTATACTCAAAAAAATATACTATGCAATATCTATAATAATAATAAAATTATCATCCAATTATTACTTTTATAACACTCCCCCTTGGATGATAATTTTATTAGTGAATAACTAGTACTGCCTCGTTAAAAACCTTGCTAAAGAAAACCCTTTGGGATAAAACTTTAGCTAAGGGAAAAAGAGTGCAGCATAGAGTTGACTCCCCCTCAAGTAGGCAACGCCTGAGTTGTTACATCTTCTGAACATGCCTCATGCCAATATTATGAACGTGTGTTCTGAAAATAGCAGTTGGAAGTGCTTTGGTGAAAAGGTCAGCAGAGTTTTTGCTGGACTGAACATATCTCATTTCAATCTGGTTGTCCTTAATGAGATTTTGAGTGTATGAGAAGAATCTAGGGGGTATGTGTTTTGTTCGGTCACTTTTGATATACCCTTCTTTCATCTGTGTTATGCAAGCTACATTATCTTCATAGATAGTTGTTGAACTTTTATTGCGTTCTAGTCCACAAGAATCAGTAATGAGTTGTGTCATTGATCTCAACCAAAAACATTCCTGACTGGCTTCATGTAATGCAATTACTTCGGCATGATTTGATGATGTTGCAACAAGTGTTTGTTTTTGAGAACGCCATGATATTGCGGTACCTCCATTTAGGAATACATATCCATTTTGAGATTTAGCTTTATGTGGATCAGATAAATAACCTGCATCTGCATAACCAAGCAAATCTTGTTTTGATTCGTTAGAATAAAATAATCCTAAATCAGTAGTTCCTCGAAGGTATCGAAATATGTGTTTGATCCCATTCCAGTGTCTTTTGGTAGGAGCTGAGCTGAACCTTGCCAACAAATTAACTGCAAAAGAAATGTCAGGTCTTGTACAATTTGTAAGATACATAAGAGCTCCAATTGCACTAAGATATGGTACTTCTGGTCCCAGGATATCTTCATGATCTTCACAGGGACGAAATGGATCAGTGTCAACATTAAGTGATCTAACAACCATAGGAGTACTTAATGGTTTTGCCTTGTCCATATTAAAACGTTTTAAAATCTTTTCAGTATATGTTGTTTGATGTACAAGTAAACCATTAGGCATATGTTCAATTTGTAAACCAAGGCAATACTTGGTTTTTCCGAGATCTTTCATTTCAAATTCTTTCTTTAGAAGTTGAATGGCTTCATGGATCTCTTTATTTGTACCTATGATATTAAGATCATCAACATAAACAGCTATGATCACATATCCGGATGTTGTTTTCTTAATGAAAACACATGGGCAAATAAGATTATTGGTATACCCTTTGCTTATCAAGTAATCACTTAATCGTTTATACCATATGCGACCCGATTGTTTCAACCCATATAAAGACCTTTGTAACTTGATTGAGTACATTTCTTTGGGTTTTGCATTGGTTGCTTCTGATACCTTAAATCCTTCAGGTATCTTCATATATATATCACTATCAAGTGATCCATAAAGATAAGCAGTCACAACATCCATGAGATGCATTTCTAAATTTTCAGAAACTGCCAGGCTGATTAAGTATCTAAAAGTAATTGCATCCATAACAGGAGAATAAGTTTCCTCATAATCAATTCCCGGTCTTTGAGAAAAACCTTGAGCTACAAGTCTAGCTTTATACCTTGTAACTTCATTTTTCTCATTTCTTTTTCGCACAAAAACCCATCTATATCCCACAGGTTTCACATCTTTAGGTGTGAGAATGATAGATCCGAAAACTTTTCTTTTTTTGAGTGATTCAAATTCAGCTCGTATTGCTCCTTTCCAATGATCCCAATCATGTCTATTTTGACATTCCATGACAGATTTTGGTTCTGGATCATCATCATCATTCATGATGTCATATGCAACATTATATGAAAATATCTCATCAAGATTTTTCATTTCATTTCGGTTCCATAATATTTTTGAATGTGCGTAATTGATTGAAAATTCTGTATTGACATCATCAATCTCCTCTGCAGAAGGAGTATTGATTTGTAGTTCTTATTGAACACTTTCTTTTACCTCATTATCAGCTGATTTTCTTTTCCGAGGATTTTTATCTTTGGAACCAATTGGTCTCCCACGTTTCTGGCGTGGCAAAGACTCAAGAATAACATTATTGCCAGTTTTTGGAATTTCAATTCGAGCTGGAGCATTTGCTGCTGGTATATATGATTTAGTCACTCTTTTTGTATCTGTAAATGCATCAGGCAATTTATTTGCAAGTTCTTGCATATGCATTATTTTTTGAACTTCGATCTCGCATTCTTTTGTGCGAGGATCAAGATACATTAATTGAGGTTCACACCATGAAACATCATTTTCTTTATTTTTTATTTCTCCCCCTAATCTAGGGAATAATGTTTCATTAAAGTGACAATCAGCAAAACGTGCTGTAAAAACATCACCCGTCATGGGTTCAATATATCTTATTATTGAAGATGTTTCATATCCAACATATATTCCCATCCTTCTTTGAGGACCCATTTTAGTGCGTTGTGGTGGTGCGATAGGGACATAAACCGCACAACCAAATGTTCTAAGGTGGGAAATATTTGGCTGATGACCAAAAGCAAGTTGCAAAGGAGAATATGTATGACTTGTGCTTGGTCTAATGCGAATCAATGATGCAGCATGCAAAATTGCATGGCCCCATACAGATACTGGGAGTTTTGTTTGCATTATCAATGGTCTAGCTATTAGCTGCAATCGTTTAATTAATGATTCAGCTAAACCATTTTGTGTATGCACATGGGCAACGGGATGTTCAACAATAATCCCAATAGACATGCAAAAGTTATTAAATGCTTGAGACGTAAACTCACCGGCATTATCTAGTCTCACCCTTTTAATAGTATAATCAGGGAAATGTGCTCTCAATTTAATAATTTGAGCAAGAAATTTTGCAAATGCCATATTTCGACTTGATAATAGACAAACATGAGACCATCTACTAGATGCGTCTATTAGAACCATAAAATATCTAAATGGTCCACATGGTGGATGAATTGGTCCACATATATCACCTTGAATTCTTTCAAGAAACATTGGTGATTCTTTTTCAACCTTAAGAGGTGATGGTCTTATTATCAAATTTCCAAGTGAGCATGATGTACATGGGATAAGTGCATCATGAGGGATCCTTTGATCCGCCAATGGATGTCCATGTGTATTTTGTATTATTCTTTTCATCATTGTTGATCCTGGGTGACCTAATCTCTCATGCCACAAACTGATCATTACAGGATCACATAATTTTTCTTTAACTACCACATTTACTTTAGGTACATTTATATGTGTATAATGTAAACCAGAATGAAGTCTTGGTAGTTTTTCAATTACACGATTCTTATCAGTGATACTTAAATATTTTTCATTTTCTGTTGTCACTGACTGATAATCATATCCATTTTGGTATATGTCAGAGAAACTTAACAAATTTCTCTTTGACATGGGAGAAAATAAGGCATTATTTATCAGAAAATTCGTACCATTTGGTAACATGAATTTTTCCTTTCCCATTCCTTTTATTAAGTCCACAGGACCTGATATAGTATGTATAGTTCCTTCCGTTGCTTTCAAGTCTGTGAAATATTTTTTAGATTTGAGTATGGTGTGAGTGGCACCACTATCTGCAATACAAATATCTCCACCATTTGACTGATTTTTTACTCCAGCAGTATACATCATGAACTTCAAAAAAATATGAGAAACAAATAATGAGTATATAATTCATCAATATATTACATTCAAAACATGTTACAAACGATAGCACATAATAAGGAAATATGTAGTAAACTAGATATGGTGTAGATTGAAAATCTACAACCATTTATTTAACGAGAACATATAATAGGATATCTATATATATATATATATATAGATATTAGAAATTTATTCATTAAAGTAGTCACAAGTTGGCTCAGTGATTTTTGTATCAAGGTCATCCACAAGATTTGCTTCTTTTCCTTTTCCCTTTAGGGATTCTTGATACCGATTAACAGAATGCTGATTTGTTCGGCAGTTTTTAGACCAGTGGCCAATTTTACCACATCGGTAACAAGAATCTTCAACATTCTTTGAAGAGCCTTCTTCAACATTGTGATTTGTGGGATTGTATGGTGTTTGGATTTTATAATTTTGTGGATTATTATTTCTTTGTCCACGACCACGACCACCATGACCACCACGAACACGACCACCACCACGACCATTACCATAAGGGTGATTTCGAACATAGTTATGATTTTTATTATTGTTATGGTAATTTCCATGATGATGGTTTTGGCCAATATGGCTACGACCTCTTCCACGCCCTCGTCCATGTGCATTTCTTCTTTTATTATTATTATTATTATTATTGTTAATAGCATTAGCTTCAGGAAATGCTAGCGCACCGGTAGGACGAGATTCTTGATTTTTCATCAGTAATTCTTTATTAACTTCTGCAACTAAGAGATAAGTTTGAAGTTTGGAAAAAGTTTTATAATTCTGCAATCTTAAATTTTCTTGCACAGTTATATTTGCAGAATGCATTGTGGAGAAAGTTTTCTCCATCATATCAGCATCACTTATTTCTTGACCAGAGAATTGAAGCTTTGAACGGATCTTGAACATGGCCGAGCTGTATTCACTTACCTTTTTGAAATCTTGGAACCTTAGATTTCTCCATTCTTCCCTCGCAGCTGGAAGTAATATTTCCTTTTGATTATCGAATCTACTCTTGATACTTTCCCATAAAACATGTGGATCTTTGATAGTGAGAAACATATGTTTTAAGGTGGTATCAATATGTTTGCGAATAAAAGCAATTGATTTTAATTTATCTTAATCGGAACAAGTATTATTTTCTTTTAAAGTTTCTAGAATACCCAATGATCCAAGATTTATTTCTACGTCCATAACCCATGATGTGTAGTTTGTTCCCGATACGTCTAAGGCATCAAACTCAAGCTTTGATAAGTTTGACATTTTCTATTTTCAGAAAGATGAACAACATAAATCATAATCATAATCATAATCATAATATTTTTTTTTTCGTAGATAAATAACAACATGCAATTAGAATTAGTTTAGATTCATAAGTAGTAAACAAAGGAATAATGGTATGATTACAAATAATAAAATCATAAGGGAATATAGATTCATATTATATTATATTATTAATGATATTATTATAATATATATTAAGTTATAATATATATTATTATAATATATTTTTCTTATTTTAACCTTTAAGATTTACTTTTAATAAAAATACAAACTACTTTTCTTATTTTAACTTTTAAGATTTACTTTTAATAAAAATACAAACTACTTTTTTATTTTAACTTTTAAGATTTACTTTTAATAAAAATACAAACTATTTTTTCTATTTTAACTTTTAAGATTTACTTTTAATAAAAATACAAACTACTTTTTTTATTTTAACTTTTAAGATTTACTTTTAATAAAAATACAAACTACTTTTTCTATTTTAACTTTTAAGATTTACTTTTAATAAAAATACAAACTACTTTTTTTATTTTAACTTTTAAGATTATAAATTTAAGAATAAACATTAGTATGCATGAAATAAATAATGATTAATTGCATAAGTAATCATAAATGTTAGATAACATATAAAGACCCCATCGTATTCGTATTGATCGGAATTAATCTCGACCCATGGTACCGTGTTGTCAAATGATGTGTTGCGTACATAAAGTACCGTGTTGTCAAATGACTTGTTGCGTACAATCATGAGGTCTTATTAACATAAATATAAATGTTAGTGAAGTTAATAAGAGTTAGATTACAGAAAATATAATTCAGGTGGTATAACCGACCATATATAACTTAAATAACATAAATATAAATGTTAGTGAAGTTAATAAGAGTTAGATTACAGAAAATATAATTCGGGTGGTATAACCGACCATATATAACTTAAATAACATAAATATAAATGTTAGATAACATAAATGTAAATGTTAGTATACATAAATAAATGTTAGATAACATAAATGTAAATGTTAGTATACATAAATAAATGTTAGATAACATAAATGTAAATTAGGCGACAGTGTCGACCATATATCATTTAGGTGGTATAACCGACCATATATTAGTTAGGTGGCAGAGCCAACCATATTTAGTATAAATGTTGAAATAATCGTGCTGATAACGTGTTGTAATTCAGTAGGCTTATAACTACCTTTAGTGGTTCTTGACTGTAGAAGGTATATAGAGATAGAGATACTGTAAAACGGAGAAAACAAAGGTTGAACAAAAGGTATGAGTAATTGGTTTTTTATTTATAGAAAAATGTACAATGAGAGTTTGGTGGCATTTGGAATCTAGAGAGAGAGAGTGTTTTTGTTAACCAAAAAATACATACAATAAACTCTAACTCAACACACCTATTTATACTCAAAAAAATATACTATGCAATATCTATAATAATAATAAAATTATCATCCAATTATTACTTTTATAACAAGTATGAATTATTAAAGTGAATTATTAAAGTATGAATTATTAAAGTAAATTATTAAAGTATGAATTATTAAAGTGAATTATTAAAGTTAAAGTAAAGTAAAAATAACGTAAAGGTAAAGTTTAAGTATAGTAAAAGTATAAAACTATGTACGTATAATACGCGTATAAATATATATAATATTAATTTAAATCGTTATATGTATTTAATAAAATAAAATATAAATATCGTTATCTTTATCATACTAGTTAAGTAATGAGTTGTCAAAAGTGGTTCTAGATATTTATAAAAGTTATATACGTTTTAATAATAAAGTTCTTTTTAAACTGAAAACGTTTTTGTACGTTTGAAACTAAATAGATCAATCGAGTCATTATGAGATTCAATCTTCTACTATCCTTTGTCTGGTTCTCAATGATTGACAATTTGTTCTTATTTATAAATCACTTTACCATTTTCCGAATATTGTTAAAATAGAAAGATTTCTCAAATCAATGTGGGCCTTTCAACAGAGACTTGTAATCATAATTCAATATATCTGATAATTCAATCATTTGATCTTATCTTCTAATTCCATTGATAAACATTTTGAAACAGATACAATCATATAAAGTATTTAATCTAATATTTTGTTTACGTTTCAAGTTATAATATATATACACATATACATATATAATCATATTCTTTTAATGGTTCGTGAATCGTTGGAACTTGGTCGAGGTTGAATGAATGTATGAACATAGTTTAAAATTCTTGAAATTTAACTTAACAAATATTGCTTATCGTGTCGGAAACATATAAAGATTAAAGTTTAAATTTGGTTGGAAATTTCCGGTGTCGGAAACATATAAAGATTAAAGTTTAAATTTGGTTGGAAATTTCCGGGTTGTCACAAATTACGCCCGAGCGCCAATTCCAGGCGCCTCCTTATGCCCGAATTCCACCTGAAAAGTTTGTGACCCCAGGCCAGGCGCCTCCTTGCGCCCACCAGCCGTAATTTGCGGTTGGGTTCCATTTTTCGCGTCTTTTTCTCGTTTTAACCCTCGTTTCGCGTTTCGTCTTGACTTGTTGCCCATTATGAAAACCTTATAAAATGACTTTTTAAACTTCAAATGCACGCGTAAAATCCATCTCTTAATATCAAATACGATCGGCATTTATGAACCGATCAATAACGCTAGTTTAAAAAGCATTAGATATCCAACTTTTATTTAGAAAAAAATATATTAAATTAAGGTTACGTCAAGTTAATTTTAAAAAGTTCAAATTAATAAAAAGTTCAAAACTTGAAAGTACATTTATTTAAATAAACATGCTAAACACTTAAGAAATAAGTTAAAAATTAAAAAGGGGGAAAAAATTAACAAAATTTAATTCCCCGTCCCTGAACTTTACATCAAATTTGACTCCTCGCCATTTTTTTTTGTGCATCCCTCGTCCCTAATGTATCACAAATCTACATCCCTCGTCCTTTTTAGAATTCTATATCCCTCGTCCTTTTTCTTGACTCCTCTTCCTTTTTCTTTCTGTCAATTCTACATCCCTTGTCCTTTTTAGGGACGAGGGATGTAGAATTGACAGAAAGAAAAAGGACGAGGAGTCAAGAAAAAGGACGAGGGATATAGAATTGTGATACATTAGGGACGAGGGATGCACAAAAATAAGAAAAAGGAGGAGGAGTCAAATTTGATGTAAAGTTCACAAAAATAAGAAAAAGAACGAGGAGTCAAAGTTGATGTAAAGTTCATGGACGAGGAATAAAATTTTGTCAAAAAAATTCATAACATGCTATCCATGGAAGGAGTTGTAAATATGACTAAGTGTTGATCTTGTAGTTGTGCGTACTCAAAGTACAATATTCTTCACTTCTTATGTAAGATAAATAAATAAATAAATAAATAAATAAATAAATAAATTAGGTGGGGTGAAAGAAAAATTTGAAAGGCACAGGGAATTGATATTTTTCAAACATAAATTTGATATATCCACTTTACACCTTTTGTCCTTAAAAAGTTATAAATTCTACCATTTAAATAAACATCACTTTACATCTTTTGTCCTACTTAAAATGATATTTTTGGAGGTTTTGAAAGAGTGAAACGATCAAAAAAACCTATGCCATTTAGTATATGTGTATAATATAATATAATATAATATAATATAATGTATAATATAATTATAATTATAATTATTAAATATTGATTTTGGGAGGTAGCAAGTGTGTACTAGTACTAGTGTAGAATTAGAATTAAAATAAAGTTAAGGACGTTTTAGTGAAACTCATTATAATTATGCCGGTTCAAGAGGAGGAAAAGAAGCAATTTGGCGAATTCATCAAGGATGTTTAAATTAAGGTTCTAAAGGTTCGTTTTGGGTGTCACTGTGTCGTCTAGATGGTTTCTAATCTTCCTTTTGTAAGAAGATTGGTTACCCTCTTTGTTTTAGTAGTCATACATTTGTTTGTATGTTTGATTGTCCTTATTCGTTGTTGTCGTGAGCTTTCGTTAGGTTGTAGTATGTTTAGCTCGTTAGTTTTTGGAGTTTGTACGTTTTAGGGGTTTAATCTTTTTGATGAATTCTTATTTGGTTATAAAAGTTTATCATTTTTCGCCAAAAAAAAAAACATCCATATCATCAATTTTCAAATGCACCTCTAATCAATATGTACCAGCAACAATACATATGTATAGAACAATTAATTCAGGAATGCATATGCATAGCAAAGCTAAACCGAATTTGGTGAGAAGAACAGAAAGAACAAGTCCAACAGACCAGCTCCGACGTCAAAACTGGCAAAATTGAATCATTTCTTGTAATTTGAGAATAATTCTCTTTTTGTATAAGATTACATAGATACTTCTTATAAATTTTAGTTCTGATTTGAAATTGTTTATTCATACTCTGTTTGTGATTCCTAAACCCCCAATTGCAACAGAGAACGAACTGAGTCAGGGTTTAAAAAGACCTTTACATTACAACATATGAGCTCTATTTTGCTTTCCGCCAACTGTTGTTAAGTTATAAAAGTAGTCCCTATAGTTGAGAAAAAAATGAGTTTCAGTAAAGGGAAATTGATTAAAATACACTTTTTTTTAAGGCTTCAAACAAAATACACTTTTTTTAAAAAAATTGTCTTTTTACACCATTCGGTAAACGGGATATCCGTCTACCACCTTTATCTGTCGTCTACTACCATTTTTACAAAGTAGTCGACGGTGAGATAAAGGTGGTAGACGAATTCCCGTCTACTGGCAGGGTTAGTAGACAGCGAGAACAAAGCAGTAGACAGACATTTACAAAGTAGTCGACTGTCTACTGCCTTGTTGTTACTGTCTACTGCCTTGTTGTTGCTGTCTACTGCCTTGTTAGTGTCTTACGTCTACCACCTTTATCTGTCGTCTACTACCATTTTTACAAAGTAGTCGACGGTGAGATAAAGGTGGTAGACGAATTCCCGTCTACTGGCAGGGTTAGTAGACAGCGAGAACAAAGCAGTAGACAGACATTTACAAAGTAGTCGACTGTCTACTGCCTTGTTGTTACTGTCTACTGCCTTGTTAGTGTCTGTCTACAGCAACAACAAGGCAGTAGACAGCAACAACAAGGCAGTAGACGGTCGACTACTTTGTAAATGTCTGTCTACTGCTTTGTTCTCGTTGTCTACTAACCCTGCCAGTAGACGGGAATTCGTCTACCACCTTCATCTCACCGTCGACTACTTTGAAAAAATGGTAGTAGACGACAGATAAAGGTGGTAGACGGAAATCCGTCTACCGAATGGTGTAAAAAGACAATTTTTTAAAAAAAAGTGTATTTTGTTTGAAGCCTTAAAAAAAAGTGTATTTTGAACAATTTCCCTTCACTAAAACGTTCTTAACTTTATTTTTTATACTAATTCTACACTAGTATTAGTACACACTTGCTACCTCCCAAAATCAAAAATACAAACAAATGTATGACTATTAAAATAAAATTAAGGAAGTTTTAGTGAAACTCATTATAAGTTAAGGTAGCGTTTTGCTGTTTTCTGAACAACTATATTTTCTAACAACTATTTATATAATGATGATATTGTTTTTACTTATGTTAGTCTAGGCCTAGTTTTGGAAAATAAATATTTAGTCGACCCATACATCACAAAATTACAAGTTTTCATCACTTCAGATTTTAAAATTTGTTCATATGACCATAGTGCTCATGATTTGAGAAGTATTTTGCCTACCAGTCCAACTTTTTTTTTCTACATGCTTAACATGCTAACTTGTTAGATTAATCCCAACCATGACACTTTCCTCAAGTCCTCAACATTTTCTCAGCGTCACATCAGCTTTCTTTCTTGTCCTTCCTCACCATTTCCTTCCATAACACACCATTGCAAACCATAACATACTTCCTCAAATTTTATTATTTTTTTATTATTAAATTTCGATAATATATAAATTTTTTTTATAAATAATACTATATTAAAATAAAAACACACTTAAATTAATAAAAAAACAATTACAAGGGTATCGTTTCTATGTCGATTCTTCTCACTTATGAAATGGAGTGTAGACTGCATCAAGCTATTGGTAACACAGTTGGTACGATCTTGCCATCGACCATACAGAACTCTTCTAGCCTAGGGCATGCACAGCTCTCAGATTTTCTTTTAAATGGGTCGAATAGGTCAAAAGTCTCCTAAAGTATTTTCATTTATAAAACCTTTACAACAATTTAATTATGAAGATATAAATTATTAGTCATATAATAATGTTACTCTTGTTTCTAATTTATTATACTAACTCTTCATTTGGTTAAAAGGCTTTTCAGTTTAACCCAACCAACCTAGCTGTATGTACTCAAAATAAAACCTGTTATGACCCACAATCCACCCACTAAACTAGACTCCTCGAGTCTGGGTATCTGGTTAGGAGTTCTGATGCCTGAAACGGATAGTGAAGGTGCACCGACTGAACCTGAACCCGAACCTCCAATTGGTCGTAGACGGGAGTATGTTCCTTCAACGGATCTAGGTTCAAGGTTGTCTAAAGGTGGAAAAATTGGCCGGTTAATAAAGTTTTGGGATGTCGGGTTGACCTGAAACCCTTTTTTTCAAGGCAAGATCTCAAAGTGTAGCTAACAGGGATTGAACCTGAACCTGAGTCTTCTTTGGAGATTTCCAAACATCCAACCACTAAGCAACCCCTTGAGGTTTTGACCTGAAACCCTCTTTGTTAAGTAAAAAGTGTCATTCATGATTACAAGTAACAAACTCTTTTAACACTAATATGATGTTTGAATAAATTAATTTAGTAGTTTGCATTAAAAATATACTCGGACTTGTTTTAGCATTTGACATGTTTGACACGTTTACTTTATAGCCCTCTCTACTGGTTTGATGTGTTAGAAATAAATACCCACCTCTACTAATTAAGGGCGTGTTTAGTGCACTGTTCATAAGAACTTATGAAAGCTCAAGTTTACTGTTAGTGTATATGTTTGTATACATTGTATATTATAGATAGGCCCCAACTGTATTATCGGCTCATCAAAGCCCACTAGATGTATTATATATACATGTGTAATGTCATTTGTATATTCAAGGGAAAATCCCACCAAACATGGTATCAGAAGAATTCGAGTAGCAACCTTATCACTTGAACTATTCGAAGCAATGGATGCTTCCGATTCCTGTACCGTCTCGCCTTTCAGAATGTATAAATTAGCACCCACATTTTCTCCTTTCATAAGTACAACCGTGTCTTTCTTGATTATCATGATCTTCTCATGTATCACCATCTTACAACCAAGATCATCCAATTGTCCTAAAGACAATAAGTTCTTCTTCAAACCCTCCACGTGTCGTACACCTTGAATAGTACGAACTGTACCATCGTGCATCTTCAGAATGATATCTCCAATTCCAATGATCTTTAGTTCATGATCATTGCAACTGTATACAGATCCTCCTGAGATACGTTCATATTGTTTGAACCATTCTCTTCTAGGGGTCATGTGAAAAGTAGCTCCCGAGTTAAATAACCAGACATCAACAAATGTCTTTCTGCCTTCATTTGCTACCACTGCCTCACTAACCAAAGCAGTCCCATCATCTGAAGTGCTTGCAATATTTCCTTGAGGATTTGAGTTATTTAAACTCCGACAATCCTTCTTCAGGTGACCTTTCTTGCCACAATTGTAGCATGTATAGGTCTTCTTCTTTTTAGACTTCGGTTTACCATGATTGTGACTCCCACTTGGGCCACGTTCCGTTGATCTCCCTCCTGACACCACCAAGGCCTCCACTTGTCATGAACCGGCCTGTTTGTCCTCCTTGTTATTGCGCCGATTTTCTTCTTCTAGAATAGCAGCCGCAACTTCATCATAGACTAGATACTCCGAAAGAACATTATTGGTTAAGTTAATAATGAATTGATGTGACGATCGCTCCAAATCCATATGGACGAACACGTCATTCATTGATTTCATTGCGAGGTATTTGACCTCTATGTGATACATTTTGTAACATTGTATTCGTTTGAAAAAGTATTTCATAAATGAATATATAAATTCCAGGTTTTTAACATCTGATGATTCCTACGTATAGACAATCACCATTTAAATGGTTTACAATAATACATCTGTTGACAATACAGTCAAAATAAGATACATGGTAATGGTTTGGTGAATGCAAGTTTCTTGTATATAGCATGTATGACTCTAAGCACATATCTTGTATCACGTATAAGCAAACAGCGGAAGACTTCTAGAAACCTGAGAATAAACATGCTTCAAGTGTCAACACAAAGGTTGGTGAGTTCATAGTTTTAATATTACACATAATCCGTATATCAATGTGGATTACAAAAGTTCAGTTGTTTTATTCAAAACGTTTATCAATAGTGTAACACCGGCCATTTTTTTTTTTTTTTTTTTTTTTTTTTTTTTAAACACAGCGGAAGACTTTATTAGCAAACACAATATAAGTCACGTCATTACCTTAATCTGAGTAATTAAGTTTAAGTTTACACAACGGTGTTACGTTATTACAAAACATTATTTATACAAAAGTCCACATCAGAGTTGGGTTGTCAAACATGTCTCCTGCAACAACACCCATCCCGACTAGCAGTACCTAAACCTGCAAGGGGAGAATATGTGGGGGATTAGCGCACCGCTAAGTGAATGGAATCTATCTAACAGATACAGCTTAAGTCACACACAAGCTATATACTAACAACAACACATGCTAACTACCAACTAGCATACAATAAGGCAATACGAGGATCGGCGGCTTGTACGAGCACACGACTCCCAGCTGATCGGGCCTGAGTCTACCGATAGTCCCTGCTACTCAATCACAGTATAGATATCCAGATGCAGGGGGTGCATCGTTCACACTATACTCACAATCAGCAGCCTATGGACCCAACCTCACCTAAGCACGGTTGACCTCATACGAACTCTGACCTCTCCTAAGCACGGTCTAGAGTCCCCAGTCTCCCTAAGCACGACTGGTGCCATTCACACAGTGTACACATAATTCACAAACAGCAATAGGCATACAATATAATCTAACATGGCAACTTTATACTATGCATGGTAAAAGAGTATAACACAGTAGCATGATATGCTACTTAAACTCTATCCGGAGATAGTCCCACTCACCGATTACCAGCTACAGCTCAGTTATCTTACTTCTGAGCTTCTTCCTTGTTCTTATCACCTGAGAACAACACAACGAAGTCAATATACATATCTCAATCAATAGTATAATCAAATCATACTATAAACTAGGTCATAACACCATATATTCATAATTTTATGAATCTACATCATGACTCCATTCAATAATGGCATACAGGTGCGTGCAAAACACGACATACACACTAAAACTCCTTTTCCGACCCAAAAACAGTTTGATCTAGGTTCTTAAAAGTTCACCATTGAAAAGTATTCTTTATTACGATTCTAACGATAGTTTATTCATCAAAAACGGAGTTACGTTTTGAAAGTTACGCCCGTTTCAATTTCATAAAAGTACTGTAGCAAATAGTGACACTGTAGCAAATAGTAACACTGTAGCAACTCGGTACTGTAGCAACTCGGGTACTGTAGCAACTCGGGTACTGTTGCAACTTAACACTGTAGCAACTCGGTACTGTAGCAACTCGGGTACTGTAGCAACTCGGGTACTGTAGCAACTCGGTACTGTAGCAAATAGTGACACTGTAGCGAATAGTAACACTGTAGCAACTCGGGTACTGTAGCAACTCGGGTACTGTAGCAACTCGGGTACTGTAGCAAACTGGGTTTCGAACCAATTTCGCTGATTTTGATGATTTTTTGCCCAAAACTCAATTTTTAAGCGATTTTGAACAAATTTTAAGCATATGGAAGCTACCAAACATATATATAAGCTATTTCTAACATCAATTAAGCATAACAAACACCAAATATGAAGATTCAAGCTTAAAATCACACTTTTATTCAAGAACACAAAAAACCCATTTATTCAAGAATCAAAGCAAGGATTCAAGTAAACAAACCTGATTAGATGATCACAAGGATGATATGAATCAATCCTTAAAGCCTTACAATCAAATTTCTAGCTTGGAATAATTTAGGATTTGAGAGGAAATAAGTTAGGTACGTACTAGTTTTTGGGAAATAATGTGAAATGGATGGAAATATCTAGATATTACACTTTTATGTGTTAAAAAAATAATACCCCATCACACACGGGTATTTACCAGTTATCTAAAATCTTTCGCACAAGATTAGGTAGCCCAAACGAGGTCCAAATAAAATAAACAAACCTGTTCTGGGACCCTTGTCACAAACTGGTCTTAACCAATTAATAAAATAACACCAATAAAATAATTAAAATAAAAGCACTTAAAACTAAGCATAACCCTAAGGGCAAGATAGACAACTTACAACTAGCTCGGGTTTCAGTCTGTTACAAATAGGTTTTACATAAAAGGTGGATCACAAGATTTCAGTTGTTTCATTCGAAACGTTTATCAATAGGTTTTACATAAAAGGTGGATCACAAGATTTCAGTTGTTTCATTCGAAACGTTTATCAATCGGTTCTACAAAATTGAGCACCCTGGTAACTAAACTTTAATGTTTATATAATTTGTACCCTTTGTATAATCATCTTAATAATACACGCAAACCAACGTGTACGCTTCTCAAATAGCATACGTCCGTTAAAAGGCTAGCGCTCTAGCTCGGACGGGGATATCAAGCCCTATGGATCCATATAATACTACTCGCGCCCACCAGTTCTTATAACCGGCAGTTACTAGTTACCAAAGCTAAGGGATTTTCGGTTCAAACTCGGTGTAGAATTTAGTATGTACTTGTATCCATTGCGTTTAAAATAAAGTGCATGTATTCTCAGCCCAAAAATATAGATTGCAAAAGCAATTAAAAAGGAAGCATATGAAACTCACACATATAAATATTGTATATCGGTTAATAAAACATTTGCATGTATTCTCAGCCCAAAAATGTAGAGAGTAAAAGGGATCTTATGAAACTCACTCAAATCAGTTTTAGTTTTTGTATTCATTTTATAAAACAGCGCATGTATTCTCAGCCCAAAAATATGTATAAAAAGGGATCAATGAACTCACACATATAAATATTGTGAATCAGTTAATAAAACATTTGCATGTATTCTCAGCCCAAAAATGTAGAGAGTAAAAGGGATCTTATGAAACTCACAGTTTAATATTGATATACAATATTGCAGGAAAGCACGTAGACGCATCGGAGATGATAAACACGAGGTTTGATTCACAAAAATACCCCCGAACATTACCCATAATTTCCTTGGCAATAACTCATATTTTCCTTAGCTCTTTCCCGCTCGAAAACATATTTTGAAAATTACTTGGACAGCACTCCGTCGTAATATTTTTTGTACATTATTATTTTTGTATCGCAAAAATAATAACACTAATAATAATAAAAAAATAATAAGATTAATAATAATCTTATTAATAATAATAATAATAATAATAATAATAATAAATAATAATAAATAATATTACGGAGTATATATATATTTGTATATGTGTGTGATTTAAATCGAGCGAAAACACTGAAATTTATAGATGTGGCCTGAAATCTGGAGTCATGCGACTCGCATGGAAATGGCCTTCTGGCCATGCGACTCGCATGAGGACCAGGGACAGCTCACATTGTTTTGGCTCCTAGCTTGTCGACATAATTAAATATTAATATAATATATATAATTTAAATAATTAATTATATATTATATTAAATTCACGTGCATAGTTGACTTGTAATTTTTGTTCCGATAAGTCGTACGTCATCACTCGACTTATGTCCCGGTTCTGGTTTTTCGAATGTCCTTTCGTACGCTGAGAAAACTTGCATTTTACATTTCGTGACACGTACCTTTGTCAAGATATAGCCTTAAGTTATCCATAAACTATACCACTCATAGTATATCTTAAACTTTCGAGTATTTTGGTCATTTACTTCTATAAATCATCGTCTCGTTATTTGTTAAAAATACATTTTAAAATAGTGTTTTTACTGTAGCAATTCACTGTAGCAAAGTCAATTTCACTGTAGCAAATAGTGATTTTCGAAAACACTGTAGCATTTTGAGTAATGTGGCAATTTGAAAACACTGTAGCAAATTAGTGTTTAACTGGTTCATCTTAAACGCTTTAGTTAACTTATCTAAATATCAATTGAATCAATAAACGAATGTTACTATCGTTTATTATATATATGTATATATCTTTTTAATATACATAAATCAGTTTTTAAATACACATTGGACGTTATTTATAAATAAATTTTAATAATAAATATTTCAACTTATCATATACATTCAAATAGATATTTAAACCAATAAGTTTAATGTACGGTATCAAACAATTAATACATTGTTACCTTTTCATGTTATAGTATATATGTATCTTTTTACATATAATTGTTCGCGAATCGTCGAAAACAACCGAAGGTATTTAAATATATAAAAGTAATTCAAAAATTTTGAGATTCAGTTTTACAGACTTTGCTTATCGTGTCGGAAATGTTAATCATACAAAGATTAAGTTTAAATTTAGTCGAAATTTCTGGGTCATCACAATTGATCATACGAATCAGGTAGACTCTGAAGTAAAAGTTCAGCACGTTCTTTTGGCTCTATATTGCAACTTAATGAAGCGAGTTGAGAAAATAGAGTATTCAAAGAATTAATGTGCTCATTAACTGAATAATTGTTGATTATTCAAAATCTCCATAATTGATCATGTTATGGGAATAACATGAATTAAGATTAATGTGAAATTTTGGTTATATTCATTGATGATGAATAGTTACCTTGTTGAGACCAAAATTCATATGTATTCATTGATGATGAATACTGGAATGACCCAACCATGAGATGTCACTATATGGATCGTAGTCAGTAGTGAATCTTTTAGTGATTATGTCTTTGTGTCCTTAGACTTGAGATGCACGCCCGTCTTGATGAGTGTAGCATTGTACTTTGATATGGTTAAACGCTGTCCTGAATAAGGCTGTTATAAAGGCCATCATTGGGTATAATGTAAAGCTCGTGATAGACACGTGTATGCAATATAGGATTTGTTCCTCTAAAATGTTTGGAGTTAGATACTTTTTGAGCTCCTCGATGAATGAATAAGATATTTGTGTGGCCGCACCCAGATGTAATTAAGATGATACTTAATTAATTTGGTGATCTAATTCAGTTCTAAGATCGAGAAATAAAATCGTTAAACAAATGAGAATGACCGATGATCCATATCTCAAGTTTAACTAAAGTATCTGAAACAAAAGGACGAATGACATTTAACACTTACCATAAACAGTTTCGAGAAACTACCCTCACATGAATTTGGGGACAATGACGTGTTGCTAGACGCTTACCATTGTTTGTATAGTTACTTGGTGTTGTGCCATGCACAAGTGGGAGTCTGAAGGATTAATGTGCAAGGTACAACATATAACTATATGGCCAAATTCATTTGAGCCTTCGGGGTCACACACATATACACCGAGACGTCAAATAAATATATATATGATGTATATATATTACTCAAGTAACAAAATAGTAAATCGAAATTAATTCATTTACTATTCATATGAATAGTAAATGAAACGAAATTAATTAATTTACTATTCACATGAAAGTGACATGATAGAAATTATTAATTATAAGTTTCATAAACTACCCCTGAAGTATTTGAGAAATACGACTTTATGATATTACGTAAATCAAATTCAATATCCTAAATTGGATTCTTTCAAAAAGTAAAGATTCTTTCAAAAAGTAAAATATTCACGGATTGATATAAGGTTCACGGGTGTTTCTAAAGTGTAATATATATTCCTTTCTTTTGCCTTCATAAGAAGATACGAGAGAATTAAAAAGAGAGTAAGTAAGAATATCATTTTGAGTTCATAATATTAATCAAAGGTTGATTAATTATTACTTGGGTTTGGACTAGCATCCATTGACGCTGTTTGAAGTGTAGTGTGGACGATCCTAAGAGACGGTCATATTTTTGATCGTAAGTTTCTCTCCGTCTCATCAATTTCTTCAAGAAAGGTATATCGTTAACTCCTCTTTTATTTTATATTCATGACAATTATTATGGTGTAACTGGATCACTGGGAAAGATTAATTGTGTGCATGTTTCATTAAATAAGTGAAAATTTAATCTTGTATAAATTTTGTTCATAAAATAATTAAAGATTATTATTTTAACTATCCGCTGCGTTAATCTGATTTGGTAAAAGTAGACACGATTTTCCAACAGTGGTATCCGAGCCGCTTTTACACCATCTTAATTGTCGCGTGATTTTCTTTAAATTTAGCTTTGTGGTGAATTGGTAAAAGTCGAAACCTTTTTGGTTTTTAAAGTCAACACGGTTGATTTAGACTTAACCTCATGACGCACAAATATGATTGAAAGAATATCACTATTTTAAATTGTAGATTTAATTGTTATGGCTTGAATATTTATTATAATTGTTGATTGTTATATTCCATGGTTGTACACATGCATTGTAACCATGGACAAGCCATATGTAGGTTTTAATAATGTAGTTATTAGAATTGTGATTGCACACATAGCCATATTGCCCCGACCTATGTATGTTTGTTGTGATTGTTGATTACGGCAATATTATGTCATGTTGATTATTTGTATTATTAGAAAGGCCATTTTGAAGCCAAAGTTGTATTATATTTATTTTTCTTTTTCATAGTATTGTATTTAAGTTTATTTCAATTTGTAAAAGTATTAGTTTAGTTGTAATTTCAAATTTAAATAAATGTAACAAGATGAAGATTGAAGATACAATACAACATGCTTTTGGCTTAGAAGATGGCGAACAGGTCAAATTGACAACGATGGCGTTTTGTTAAGTTTTCACTTAATTCTTGAATTAAGTGGGAGCTACGATATTACCCTTAGTTTGACCTCTTGATCCCATGTCGGCTCATGGGATCAAGCATAGGATTTTTGGGCTAGGCTATGTGTGTGTGATGCATGGTTGTGTTTTATTTTTGCATTTATATATAATTGTTGATTAGAATATATATGCTAAATGTTTTTGATGAAAACATCAAATAAAACCGGTAACGAGTTTCAAGATTAAAATTGATGATTTTAAAAAGTTAAACTCTAACGAGTTTAAAGTTAAATGTTTTTTTTTTTTTTTTTTGAAACTCAAATAATATATATGGGCGACATCTTTTAAAATTGTTTTAAAACGATACACAATGTGTATTTGTAACTTTTATATATAAAATAAAATAACAAACTAGACGCATAAACACGATCGACATATATAAAATTGGTTAAAATGATTTTTAACAAATAGTGTAGCGAATCTTGTGTGCATGCATTATTCGTTAACACAAACTTTTTCAAAATACCCGTCAAATTTAAGTCATGCCATCCAATGAGCTTGCAAACACTCCTCGTTATTTTTTGATTACGGTGAGACCTAATCGAATTATAGCCACGAGGTGGATTTTCAGTTACGAGTGAGACTAGGCTGAATTTCCACTGTTTTCAAATTGGACGACTTAATCGTATTCACGGTGAGACCTGAGTTCGAGGCAAGGATGGGACAAACATGCTAGTAGATAATAGTGGTTTGTTGAACTACACATATTTCTGAGTCCCATAAAGATCTAAGAGTTGCACTTGTAATGCAATTGGTAACCGCTACCTACCAATAGACTCTATAACTACTAGCTGATCAACAGATGTAGTTATGGAACCTCTATGTGGATCTTAGGCTTTCGTAAATTAATTATTTTTAAAATATATAAAACTTGGGTAGTTAATTTATTAAAGTTTTATATCGAAAATACTAAATTGAATCTTGTTCTTATGTAGATGTCAAACAATCAAAACGTAAACCAAAACAATCTCCGTTCTTTGTTGGAGAAGGAGAAACTCAATGGTTCAAACTTCCTAGACTGGCAGCGCAACTTGAGAATCGTTCTCAAATATGAAGGGAAGTTGAACAAAATTGAAGAACCCTTACCCGATGCTCCTCCTGAGACAGCTACTGCTGCTCAACAAACTGCTTATCGGAAGTTGTTCGATGAGCAAGAGAAGATAGCTTTAATCATGCTTGCTAGTATGACTCCTGACCTCCAAAAGGAAATGGAAGATCGTACAGCATATGATATGATGACTGAGCTGAAAAATATGTTTCAGAAACAAGCTAGTCAAGAGTTGTATGAAACTTATAAGCTTCTTCAAACATGCAAAATGGAGGAAGGTCAGTCAGTGAGCTCTCATGTCTTGAAAATGAAAAGCTACATTGACCGATTGGAAAAACTTGGAACTACCTTTCCGCCTAACTTGGCTGTGAACACGGTTTTGAATTCACTACCAAAATCGTATGACCAATTTGTGATGAATTACAATATGCAAGGTTGGGAGAAATCTCTGGCAGAGGTGCATTCGATGCTTAAAACTGCTGAACAGAATATTCCATCTAAGGTTTCCAATCCAGGTATCCTAATGATTAGGGATGGTAAGGTGAAGAAGAATAAGCCGAAAACTTGGGGAAAAGGAAAAGGCAAGTCAATTGCTAAGAAGAAAATTCCACCACCCCCCAAGAAAGAAAACCCAGCTAAAGACGCCGACTGTTTCCACTGTGGAAAGGTTGGCCACTGGAGGAGGAACTGTCCTTCATACCTATCTGAGTTGAGAAAAGGCAAAGCTGGTCAGACCAGCAAGTCAGGTATATTTCATATACAGTTATATACTTTTTCTAGTGATTCCTGGATTTTTGATACTGGTTGTGGTACTCACATCTGTAACAATATGCAGGGAATGAGAAGAAGTAAGAGACTGAAGAAAGACACACTAGACTTAAGAGTGGGCAATGGGGCTCGAGCTGCTGTTGAAGCTATTGGAACCTATGAGCTTACTCTACCTAGTGGTCTTATTGTTTTGTTGGAGCAATGTCATTATGCTCCAAGTATTACGAGCAATGTAATTTCAGTTTCTCTTTTGAAAAATGTTGGTTTTGAACTTACATTTACGCACTTTGGTATTTCAGTTTCTAAGAATAATGTATTTTATTTTAATGCTATTCCACGTGATGGTATTTTTGAAATTGATATGCATGGTGTGATTTCAAATAATAATTCTGTATATACCTGTACTGCCAAACGATTCAAGCAAGACTTGAACAAGACCTATCTATGGCATTGTCGTCTTGGTCATATAAATAAACAACGCATTTCAAAACTCCAATCGGATGGGCTTTTGGAATCAACTGACTCTGAGTCATTTGATGTATGCAAGTCATGTTTATGTGGAAAGATGACAAAGGCTCCTTTCTCCGGTTTAGGTGAGAGAGCTGAAGATCTTTTAGGACTAATACATACTGATGTGTGTGGCCCTTTTAGAACTATGTCTAGAAATGGTGAATCATACTTCGTTACATTTACTGATGATTATAGTAGATATGGTTATGTTTACTTGCTAAAACATAAACATGAAGTTTTTGATACATTCAAAATCTTCCAAAATGAGGTAGAGAATCAACTTGGAAAGACCATTAAAGCCCTTCGCTCTGATCGGGGAGGGGAATATATGAGTCAAGAGTTTTTGGACCACCTGAAGAATCGTGGGATTGTCTCACAGTTCACTCCACCTTACACACCACAACACAATGGTGTGTCTGAACGGAGGAATCGAACTTTACTTGATATGGTTCGATCTATGATGAGTCTAACTACTCTACCAATGTCTTTTTGGGGTTATGCATTAGAGTCTGCTGCACGCATACTCAATATGGTTCCAACCAAGAAGGTAGAAAAGACACCATTTGAGTTATGGCATGGAAAGAGTCCTAAGCTGTCTTATTTGAAAGTCTGGGGTTGTGAAGCGTATGTGAAACGTGACACTTCAAACAAGTTAGAACCCAGAGGTATCAAATGTCACTTTGTGGGATACCCAAAAGAAACAATGGGTTACTACTTTTACTACCGAGCTGAAAACAAAGTGTTTACTGCTCGTTTTGCTGAATTCTTTGAAAGAGATCTTCTCTTACAAGAAGTCAGTGGGAGTAAAATAGATCTTGAAGAAATTCAAGAATCACAAAGTAACATACCTTCTGAAGGCACTAGCCAACCGCGCGTTGAAACTGAACACATTGTTGATGAGCCAGAACGTGTTGCACCTGTAATTCGTAGATCTAGTAGAACTCCTCATCGACCGGAGAAGTTGAATCTTCTGATTAATTCAGATGAACCTCATCTAGGGGATTATGATGAACCCTCTAGCTACCGTGAGGCCATATCAGATCCAGAATCTGACAAATGGTGAGATGCTATGAATGCAGAGATGCAGTCCATGAAAGATAATCAAGTATGGGACTTGATTGATCTTCCACCCAACTGTAAACCAGTGGGGTGTAAATGGGTCTTTAAGAAGAAGACAGACATGGACGGTAATGTAAACACTTTTAAGGCTCGATTGGTGGCAAAAGGTTATACTCAAACTCAAGGAATTGATTATGAGGAAACTTATTCACCAGTTGCAAGCATTAAATCAATTAGGATACTTATTACCATAGCTGCTTTTCATGATTATGAAATATGGCAAATGGATGTCAGAACCGCTTTCCTAAATGGCGACCTAAGCGAGGACGTATATATGGTTCAGCCGGAAGGGTTTGTGAATCCTAAGTATCCTACTAAAGTATGCAAGCTTCTAAAATCCATTTATGGGTTAAAGCAAGCATCCAGGAGCTGGAATCTTAAGTTTGATCAGAAAATCAAAGAATATGGTTTTTCTCAAAACCAAGATGAGCCCTGTGTTTACATTAGAGCTAGTGGGAGCAAAGTTGTCTTCTTGATCTTGTATGTTGATGACATACTACTTATTGGAAATGACATTCCAACTTTGCAAGATGTCAAATCTTGGCTTGGAAAATGTTTTGCCATGAAAGATCTTGGAGAAGCTAAGTATATTCTTGGAATCAGGATCTATAGAAATAGATATAAAAGGCTTATTGGTTTGAGTCAAAGTACATACATTGACAAAATCTTACGAAGATTTAACATGCAAAACTCCAAGCGCGGAGCATTGCCCATGCAAAAAGGCATAACCTTGAGCAAGTCTCAAAGTCCTATCTCACCTGATGAGATAAGACGAATGAAATGTGTTCCGTATGCTTCGGCTATAGGATCCATTATGTATGCCATGTTATGTACTAGACCTGATGTCTCGTTAGCCTTAAGTTTGACGAGTCGTAATCAACAGAATCCAGGTGAAGAACATTGGATTGCTGTTAAGAGCATTCTTAAGTATCTGCAAAGGACTAAAGATATGTTTTTGGTTTACGGTGGTTTGGAAGAAGAGTTGAGTATTAGATGTTATACAGATGCTAGTTTCCAAACTGATCGAGATGATTCTCGATCCCAGTCAGGGTATGTCTTTGTCATGAATGGCGGGGCAGTTGATTGGAGAAGCTCAAAGCAGAGCACAGTTGCACAGTCTACAACAGAAGCAGAATACATTGCTGCATCAGAAGCTGCTCAAGAAGCTGTCTGGATTAGGAAGTTTATTGCTGAACTTGGAGTAGTTCCCAGCATTGAATCCCCTATGGAAATGTATTGTGATAATTCAAGTGCTATTATACTAGCGAAAGAATCACGTGTACGTAAAGGTAGCAGACACATTCTTCGAAAATTTGACTACATTCAAGAAGTCGTTGAGAGGAATGATATTAGTATTCTTAAGGTTCATACAGATGATAATGTGGCTGACCCGTTCACGAATCCCATGACACACAACAAGCATGATGATCATGCTAGTAGTATTGGACTTCATTATGCTGCTGATCTTTTTAATTTGTAATTTAATATTTGGATATTTTTGGAACATTAAGCAGTTTTATCTTAATGAATTGATATATAGTTGGTATGATCAGTTTCATTTATATCACTGTGTTCTATATTAGCATGTTTAATCCATGAATAATTGTTGATTATTCAAAATCTCCATAATCGATCATGTTATGGGAATAACATGAATTAAGATTAATGTGAAATTTTGGTTATATTCATTGATGATGAATAGTTACCTTGTTGAGACCAAAATTCATATGTATTCATTGATGATGAATACTGGAATGACCCAACCATGAGATGTCACTATATGGATCGTAGTCAGTAGTGAATCTTTTAGTGATTATGTCTTTGTGTCCTTAGACTTGAGATGCACGCCCGTCTTGATGAGTGTAGCATTGTACTTTGATATGGTTAAACGCTATCCTGAATAAGGCTGTTATAAAGGCCATCATTGGGTATAATGTAAAGCTCGTGATAGACACGTGTATGCAATATAGGATTTGTTCCTCTAAAATGTTTGGAGTTAGATACTTTTTGAGCTCCTCGATGAATGAATAAGATATTTGTGTGGCCGCACCCAGATGTAATTAAGATGATACTTAATTAATTTGGTGATCTAATTCAGTTCTAAGATCGAGAAATAAAATCGTTAAACAAATGAGAATGACCGATGATCCATATCTCAAGTTTAACTAAAGTATCTGAAACAAAAGGACGAATGACATTTAACACTTACCATAAACAGTTTCGAGAAACTACCCTCACATGAATTTGGGGACAATGACGTGTTGCTAGACGCTTACCATTGTTTGTATAGTTACTTGGTGTTGTGCCATGCACAAGTGGGAGTCTGAAGGATTAATGTGCAAGGTACAACATATAACTATATGGCCAAATTCATTTGAGCCTTCGGGGTCACACACATATACACCGAGACGTCAAATAAATATATATATGATGTATATATATTACTCAAGTAACAAAATAGTAAATCGAAATTAATTCATTTACTATTCATATGAATAGTAAATGAAACGAAATTAATTAATTTACTATTCACATGAAAGTGACATGATAGAAATTATTAATTATAAGTTTCATAAACTACCCCTGAAGTATTTGAGAAATACGACTTTATGATATTACGTAAATCAAATTCAATATCCTAAATTGGATTCTTTCAAAAAGTAAAGATTCTTTCAAAAAGTAAAATATTCACGGATTGATATAAGGTTCACGGGTGTTTCTAAAGTGTAATATATATTCCTTTCTTTTGCCTTCATAAGAAGATACGAGAGAATTAAAAAGAGAGTAAGTAAGAATATCATTTTGAGTTCATAATATTAATCAAAGGTTGATTAATTATTACTTGGGTTTGGACTAGCATCCATTGACGCTGTTTGAAGTGTAGTGTGGACGATCCTAAGAGACGGTCATATTTTTGATCGTAAGTTTCTCTCCGTCTCATCAATTTCTCCAAGAAAGGTATATCGTTAACTCCTCTTTTATTTTATATTCATGACAATTATTATGGTGTAACTGGATCACTGGGAAAGATTAATTGTGTGCATGTTTCATTAAATAAGTGAAAATTTAATCTTGTATAAATTTTGTTCATAAAATAATTAAAGATTATTATTTTAACTATCCGCTGCGTTAATCTGATTTGGTAAAAGTACACACGATTTTCCAAGATCACTTCTTCGATCTTATCTTTGATTGCTTTTTATGAAGTCGCACCGGGAGCTAGTGCCCGCAACCGGGACTCTACACACAGAATAAGGCAACCTATCTCAATCAGCTAGAGCCATTGCAATTCATCCACTACAAGCTTACCGGACTAGAGATCCTATCCCTCTCTACCTTACCAGGACTCTACCTAAGGCCTAAGTAAGGCCGACTGAGTCAACGAGTTAAAGAGGACAACAAGAAGCAGAAGACCAAGAAAGAGGTATTACGCAAAAAGGGGCAGGCTTAGGAAGGACTGGAAAGGTCAACCCTTATCTCATTGATCTTCCTTCGGTGGATCAATGTAATAATAACAAAAGCTCCAGCTACAACTTCTAAACAAAGTGCCAGCTCCATCTAAATTTGCCAAAGTATCTAACTGCATATAAAGACTGATCTTTTTGTTGATATTGAATTTTTATAATGTGCTATAGAAGACAATATCCAAATTGGATCTAATCGATCTCTGGAGACAAACTTGAGTTTCTTTTGATAATTGCACCAATAGATTCGTCATAGCTGTTAGCTAATGTTGCGCTGAACGTTGCCAAAGAACAAAACATTTTTGTTAAGGTTTGTGTTATGTGGTCAGATGGTTGTGTAAATGTGGATTCAAGAACCAATACATCACTAGCACCGTGATGATGGCTGAGGTAAGACAACCTTTGTAGGATCACAAAATAGTCACCTTTAGTATATTAGTATGCACCGAGTGTTATATTCGATGTCGTTTTGAAGCCAAAAAGGTTGAAGGGGAAGGTAGCTGTATGGATGCAAGTAAATAGATACATACTAGATACGTCTATTTATATGTTATGGGCACGACTAGAAATATGATCTTTCCAATTGATATTTTCTTCTGATTAAATATGCATATTGAGCACATACTATTTTGCATTCATTTATTTTTTATCAGTATTGTTCCTTAATAACTTCAAGTTTAACTTTTATGTAAAAAGAAAATCAAAATCACGTGGTTTGTACCCACTACCCAGATACATTTAGTTTGGTTAGCTGCAACCTTAAACCAAAACAGTTCCAAGTACTTCAACAATGCACTTTTGACAGTGTCAAATTAAAGAGGGCAAGTGTCATCACTCATTCACATGTATGTGACACATGATGAGCTTCTTTGATATATTGGCCATCACATGCATCATAATATGTCCACTTTTTGATAACAGTTGAATTAAAAAGGGCAAGTCTTTAGTGTCATCACATGCATGACACATGGTAGACTTTTTGATCATTTTATGCACTTCAGACCTTGGATAGAAAAAAAAATGTCAAGAAAACACCTGCCAATTCTTTCTTTGTTCAAACTTTGCAAATGGGTAGTATAAATTTCTGCAAGTGGGTGAATTAAGTAATTAAAAGATTCTGATTTTTTACTTACAAGGATAAGAATACAAGAGTTTGAGGATTTAGAATCATATGCATTTGAGTACCAAAACCAAAATGTGGTTTGTTAATATGAATATAGCACTTAATAATGAACCAATGCATTGAGATTGAGAACATAGATTATAAGAAACATATATTTTCAAGTTACAAAATATTCAAGAAACAATCAATCCTTCATATTCAAACAATCAACAATTGCCAAGTAATCACACAATAATAAAAGAATTAGGGGTTTATGCTAAATTAACCTTCGTGGCACTAACCTAACTATATTAACTTTACAATACTTACATCATCAATCAAAATCAAAAGTTAAAGCAAACTCTCACATTATTATGCAGTTGCATTTAGATTCTAGCTTCGGCGGTCTTGTATTTTCTTTATTATTAGAATAAACAATACGTGGTGTTTTTGATAAATCAGTTTTTTCACCGTCATTCAGTCTGGTAGGATCCATCATGGTGTCTTTCTCCATTATTTTCTTCTTCTTTTGGGATTTTGATGACGGTTTGATTGTTTTTTTGGCTTGAACCTCTTTGGGATCCGAGTAACCTTTTGCGACAGCTGGAATAAGTGGAAAAGAAAGATTGTTATCGGGAAGATCAGGCGGTGTTTCTTTCTCAATGGCTAAAGTTGCAGCTTCAGAGGCTAAGTTTTGAACAATTGAGCTGCAAAAGAGTATTGTGTCTGTTGCTTCTTCTAGTGTCAAACTTCTTACTTTTGTTCCTCCATGGCATTCTACCAAAACCATTGATTCCTCTGAAAAATATGAACTTCAAGTTAGTACAAGGTTAATAGCTTTTGCTTGGTGAAAATCTGGTTTTTGACATTATATATTTAGCAGATATAATATATTAGGTCAACAAAATATGTATGTGAGCTGACCCAATCGGACCAACTTACAAAATCACACATATTGAGCCGTGACCCACCCAATTAGACACATTGTAGTACGCTGTGATTGAAAGATACTCATGAACTTTATGTGCAAAGGCTAGTTAGCATGTCACATATATATCATCTACAGTATACTAAACTAAAAGCTAGAATGCAAAAAAGACTTGACTTAAAACTCAGAATGTAACGTACCCATAATGCTGGTTGAATGATTTGAGGTGTCACAGCCCACAACAGAAACTTCCAGATCTTTAGCAAACGAAGTAGATTCATGTGGGTCCCGAATCTCTTCTACACTGCTTTCTGAACATTGAGACGATGACAAAGAACAACCGTGATCAACTTCTCCTTCCGATATAGCATCCAATTGAACCTCTGCATAGTCAGTGTTCTCAGCACAAAGATTCAGACTTGAATCTTCTTCAAATGTACAAGTTGTCAAATCACTTATATCCTTTCTCAAGTCTTCAACTTTTTCATAGGTCAACGTAAATAAAGAACTTGTATCCATTTCCATGTCTTCAACTTTCTGTAACGAAAAAGGCACTTCGTTATCCGGCAATTCAGATAGCACAAGTTCCTTTGAATCAAGAGCCGTTGTTCCTATGTTAACGACACCTTCATTTTCAACGAAAGTGCTGTTTTCATTCGGGTTTTCTTGAGGTCCTTCAGATGCTGAGTCAGCAATATCTCTCTCCACGGGGACAGTAGACACCTCAGAAATATCAAGTGTGCTCGTTCCAACACCAGAAGGATGGAAAGCATGACTAGATATTCCAGATACAGAAGATACACTACGACGAAACTTTTCATTCACAGGGTCATATTTGTAATTTTCAATATCGGATTTCCTGCTACTTAATTGACGCTGAAAACGAGGTCCAAAGTCAACCGAAGATGATGCGGACACACTCCCACGTCCTATCGAGCTTCTCATGCTGTTTGTACTGGCTCTCGCATATGAAAAATCATCATACGAGATGCTACTGGCTGAAAAGTTCCCTCTTTGGATAATAGGTTGCCTTATACTAGTTGACCTTTTGAGCACTATTGAAATCCCTTCTACCTCCATAGTCTCAATCATTGACTTCTGATAGTCAACCTTTGAATTTGGAGAGTCATCAGATTGAATTTGCTCACTCCCTTCATCACTATAACTTAAACTTGATTGACAAATAACTTGATGGTAAACTTTTGTTGACAGAGAAGAAGATTTTGCAAAGTCAATGGTGTGTTGACTTTCCTCATGACATGTATTTTCACCTTCCATCACTAAATTTTTCTGTTGCTCAAATTGTGATTCGCTTTCAGAAGTTACTTCATCTACGGTCGTTTGACTTTCCATGTTGTGTTGAGTTTCCTCAAGCATGTCATCATCTTCAGTTTGCGTCACCATATCACTAATGGTCAAAGCAGAATTTGATTTCCAGCAATTTGGACAAAGTTTAATGTCATCTTCTGTTTGCGTGATAACAGAGTAACTACAACCACATCTTGAACAAATTAACACATCCTTATTGCTATCATCTTTTGGCAAATCGTAAATCTCATTGAAAGCATTTGAAATTTCAGCAGTTACAATATCAAGTTGTGTAACATTTTCACAGCCATCTTCATATGGTGAAAACTCACGAGTTTCGCCTCCTTCACCTTCATTCAAAGATTCGGGTTGTTCAATCATGAATACTTCATCATCGATATTACAATCTTGGACCTTCACATGTCCTGAAGTTGCATCGTCCTCATCTGGATCACGTTCTTCGATATAATGTGGGCCACTGGTGCCTGGATCAGAACTTGCATTACTGCTAGTAGTTAATGAAGAATTCCAAGCAGGACTTGGTTTCCCAGCATAAAAGTTCGAAGTAGGTACACTCGAGAGCAGTGGTCTGAACATATTTTGAGGACCTTTTCTGTGATCCTACACAAAAACATTAAAACGTTACAAATGTCATTTCCTTATTTAGAATTTTTTATAAATGAAATTATAAACAAGGCTGCACGCACAGAAATAGAAACACAAAATTATTGAAAACATAATAAAGTACCATTTGTCGAAGTGCCACATCAAAAGATCTTTTTGGAGCAGAGCTAGATGAAACAGCTCTGATTGGCTTTTGGGGAAGAATTGCTTTATTATTCCTAAAGCCACTTGCTTTTTTAGAATTTGACCGTTCTGACCCATCAACAGTAATAGACGGAAGAGATTCAACGTCATCATCATAAGAAGATGCGATTGATCCTTTACTATAAGCGCTAAATCTATCTCGATCCTGACTATGAGATGAGCTAATGCTTCTCGAGCCAATCGGTGACATCGAATGTCTTCCATTTCTTGATGCAGGTGAGGACCCACGTACATACGATGCGGGCCGATCAGCCAACGAAGTCCTCAGATTTGGAGGTACTTCCGTGGAGAACCCTGGAATGTTAACCTGCCATGCCTTCACTTTAGGTGAAACCGAGTTTCCCGAAATAACCTTTGCACCAGTGTTGATTGTACTAACAGAACCCGTGCTTAATCTCCTTGAATTTGGCGTAGAAGCTCGTCGGGGTGGAGTAGAAGGTTTAATTGATGGGGAAGATGGTCTTCTTGATCCAGTGGCGGGCCTTCGAGTAGGCGGTGGACTAGAACTGGGTACTGAAGACGCCCGACCTCTTGGTTGAAATACGGGTTCACAAGATCGTGGAGATGGGCTTAACTGATTTGGACTTGGACTACCTCTACTGCTTCTATGACTCTTATCCATCTGTAATATAAACATACATTACCCACATTAGCAAAAGTTATGATTAAATATAGATATATCAGTGTATAAAACGATCGTAGAAGGTGTTTGGATGTGCTCCTTTTTAAAATTCTAAACATCAGATAAACTGACGTTTAACAAATTTTGATAATTTAAGAAATTCGTGATCGAAATTAACAGAGAACATTTTTTGCAAAACACAAGGAGGTACATTTTGTCACATTTTATGGTAAAAAATCAATTATTTCACTTAGTTTGCAAAACAAGAAGAAAACAAAGAAAACAGAGGAAGTCTCTCAAATTAAGTTAAAAATAGGGTACATAGGTAACTTTCATTTAAAGCCAGATAAATCACTTTTGGTGCAGGGGGCATAAAACCAGTTATCCAAAAGTTAATTATTGATCATCTTACTTTAATAAAAATCAGAAATCATAAGCCGTATCTATTTATCTAAATTGTTAAAACAGATAACGTAAATCCAAACACCCCCTAACATTAATAAGTATAAACTTAACCAGCATAACTGGCTTACTGTGGATGATCTGGAAATTGAAATCGGTTGTGCTCGAGGTCTACCCCTCTGTTGAACATTAACTTGAGGTGTCTCATCATCCAATGAGACAAACAAAGGAGTATCAGGAGGAGTTATCAACCTTCATAATCATAAAACAAATTAGTCTAAAACCTAACAAGACATCAACTTGTTATAATTGAACATCAAAAAATAAATAATAAATAACTACAAACCATTCGTAATCGTTCTTGTCCTCTTCTACATTGAGAAGATCACTGCTTTCTCCTTCATTAGCAACCTTCATACCAACCTTGTGATCCGAAAAATGCCGCAACTTGGTCGCTGCAATGAAATTAGATAACATAAAAACAGAACTCATTAGTTTTTAAGCCACAGCATTTAAAATTACATTAATATATCAATCAATTAATCAATTTACATTAAATAAGCAGATTAACTTAAACATTACATAAACAAGAATTTAAAATTTTACCAAATGTGTCCTCAAAATCATCGTTAGACTGCAACAAAAAGTTATCACACTCTTTGTTCTGCACTTCATTAAATAAAGCAAGATCATCATCTTCATCTCTCTCTTCATTATTATTAACTATAAATACTCCATTTTCAATACTACGCCTTCTGTTATGACAATCACCTCTCCGTTCCGTCTCCGGCGAGAATCTCATCGCCGGTGAACCCGGCATTTTCTCTAATTTTGCTATCAATAATAATTATCCCCAAATACATTAAATATTCAATCACTGTATGTAAGCCCTAACATTTGAAGCAATTATATTCCAATCTGAATTGATGACGTCAGCAACTAAAGTAACTCGACGTAAATGAATACACGGTGAATTGTAAGATGAATAGATCAAGTAGCGGTAAAATTGGTAAAATTGAAACCTAGGTCAAAATTGAGGAAATGGGAGAGGAATTGGGGTGTGATGGAAGTTATAAAAGGGTGGAAGGTGGTTGGATCTGGTTGGAATTTGAGCGCATCAAAGGATGTATGTCGGTGGTTGTAAGTTATTAAAATAATAATATAATTGAAGTTCTAATAGATAAAAATAATAAAAAGAAACCCTAATTTGAAATGAACTGGAAGCACGTGAAGAGATGAGAGGTGGAGTGTTGATGGGAGAAATAAAATGAAAATGGAAGAAGAAGAAGAAGAAGAAGAAGAAGAAGAAGAAGAAGAGCTGTTGCTTTGGTTCTTTCTTTTTTATTATTATTATGCCTGTGTGTCAGTCAGTTCACCATCTTTTGCTGTTAATATTTTTTTCCCTTTATAAATAAAAAATCTCCAACAACAACAATACTTAATCCCTCACATGGTTTACTTTAATATAGAAGATAAGTGATTTGTCTAATCACGTGTCAGAGAAAAAATTCTAGACCTACGTAAAGAGAAAGTCATTCACTCTCTACTCCATAGTATAAAGATTGCTTCCGTGAAAACATCCAGTCAACGAAAATAATAAATATTAAAATTAAAAAAAAGATAAACAAAATTAAAAATTAAAGATAAACAAAAAAACAAAAAATAAAGATAATGATAAAGATAAAAATGACATGCTATAGAAATGGTGGAATCATATTTTCAGGAGTTTTAAAGTCGGCCTGTAATTCAATTTAGGCTCTAAGCGGTCGTTAAGTCGTCAATAAATCAACGTTTACTGTTGTCTCAATTAATAGAGTCAAAAGACATTGAAAACAGAAACTCAAAAGGCGTGGTATGTGAAAATTGTTGTGCAAGCAAAAAGTCAACCACCCGTAACAAACCAAACACAACTCATACACATTTAGGGTTGATATCTCTGAAACCACACAACTAAAAGAAATCCAACCAAGCTAGAGAGCATAAAAAATCTCCCTAGTAAATAAATATATAAATCTCCCTAGTTTATTGGAGACGGGGGTAGCACGTCATTTTAGAGGGACTCATGGGCTAGCGATGTTCCGTTCGAGCAGGTCTTCAACATATTATATCGGTTGGAAAGAAACAAAGTTGCAGCGGTCAAAGAAAGAGTTGTTCGAGATGGAAACCTCACAGTTGGTGCTTGGGACTGGTTTCGTGAATCGACGGGTCGAACTCTAACTGAGTTTCAGCAACTATCTGCACTGATTTCTGCTGTTCCCATGGACCACTCGAAACCGGATTCATGGAAATGGGAGTTATCGAGCAATGGTTGCTTTACAACAAACAAACTTTCTAAACTTATCGACTCGAAGGTTCTTTCCCAAGGTACAAATTGTGTGGAAATTTTTTGTGACGACCCGCCAAAATCGCCATTGACGGCGCCGTCAACTTAGGTCCCGTTACGTGGTCATAGTCCTTAAATGAGACGCGTTTGACCAAAATTATGTCGCATTCATTTGAAACGTGTAGGACTTGCAAAGTTTTAAGTTTACCAACGATTCGACAACAAGTATTAGTTTACAAAAGTTATAAAGTATATATGAAATAATTTTTGACATAATATAAGTTGAAAATCACGGATGCTATCAATAGCGTATGTATGTATGCTTTAAGTTTAAATCCAAATATGCTATCAATAGTGTATGCATGTACGTTTGACCCCAAGCAAGAAATCAAAGTGTGCGGAAGCATGTATCAAGTAGCTAAGCAAGAACCTGAGAAACATATAGAAAACTGTCAACGAAAAACGTTGGTGAAATCATAGGTGTATTTGTAAACGTTGTTTTTGAACCACAAGATTTAGTATTTCATAAAGTTGATTATCCAAAACGTTTGCATTCCAAAAGTTGTTATTTGTATCACGAGCACCCAATTATCAAGACTTAACTGTATACGAACTCCGTTATCATAGTGTTAGAACCTACACTATACCCGAAAATATATTTCATCCGCTAACGGTAGCGAACCGTTCGAATGAGGGCTCGTCAAGCCCGTATGGATCCACACAACATAAGTTCTCGCTTACACCCTACAAGTGTAACTAATGATAATTGAATTGAGGCTTTTTGTTCTAACTCGCACGTGGAATGTTTGTTTTCGTACTTGTATTCAAAGTATAAAAGTATAAAATGTATATGTTTCTCATCCCAGGATTTAAAGAGTAAAAGTTGTTGAAAAGGTGGGACTATGATCTCACCGTAGTTGCACGCCAAAGTACTTCATTTTAAACGTTGTGCAAAGAAAGTTGTTTAGTCTTGACCTAAACAAGTAAGTTATATCAATACCGGTTAAGACACAAGGTCGGTCGAAATGTGTTCAATTAGTCATATTGCTCGTTACGACTCGATTATATAGCATGTGAGTCAAATTGTCAAGTTTCATGCAAGATACAAGTATAAAAGCGAGTTAGAACGATTGCATAAGTGTTTGGTTAAGTTTGACTAAAAGTCAAACTTGGACAAAGTCAAAGTCAAAGTCAACGGGGTCGGGTCGGGTATCCGACTATTGGACATAAAAACGTAGTCATATATAAGCATGTTGGAACAAGTTACATGTTAATCGGAGTTTTGAGTCATCGGGAACATTAAATGATGAAATTTTGGTCAGCAGGAATCGGAGCGGCGCTCCAATTTTATGGTGCGCGGCGCTCAAGGCCCCCAGATCAGGAAATCTGGAAATTTTCAGCACTTTTATGCACGAATCAAAAACACAAACCACCACATTTAATGATCAAGAAACATGTAAAACACATATCCTATATCGTTGGAAAGCTCTTTTAACAAGGAATACAACTAAACACATATCATCAACCAAAACTAGCATTAACAATAATTAAATCCACATCGAAAGATCATTAAATGTTTATTATCAATTATTCAAAGTTCATAATTTGCATCTAACAATTCGGACGTTAAACGTACACATATAGTATGCCGTTTTGAAGGTAATCATACATACAACACAACTAAACATTTACCAACAACGCTTATTATTCGTTTAAGACCTCAAATGTTCATATCAAAACTCATCAAACCCTAACCAAGAATCACACAATCAATAATCATGTTAATGTGAGATTTTCATGTCATCCAACATACCAAATCGAAGCATATGAAGTAACTAACTCTTTGAACACACAAACATTAACATCTAAACACATTTCATCATCCAAAATCAAAGATTTGACAAACCCATTTCAAGTGTTCATGCTAGTCATTTAAAACAAGCAAATCGAGCAAACCATTTACATACACAACAACCTAGTGAGCCATAGACACTAACTAACACCATTTCAAGTCCATAAATCGAATTTAGAGATATCTAGAGTTTTTAGAAACCTTACCCCAAGTAGTGAAATTAGTATCAAAACGTAGAGGATGAAGAGATGATTCCAAATATGCAATTTGTTTTGTGATGAGCTTCCTAAAAACGATTTAGATGATGATTGAATGATTTTGGTGGAAATGGGGTTTTTCCATCTAGAGAGAAAAAGGGAGGTGGGAGGTGGGTGGTGAATGGGGAAGAGTGGGTTGACTAGTTGACATAGTCACTAGTTTACCCACTTGACAACATTAGTCCCTCGAGTTTAAAAGCGGGTGGGTGAACTAACCATACGAATTATTTTAAATACGCAATCTAACGGAAGATGTTATAATTAAACAATGAAAATATTAAAAACGCTAATTAATGGAAGATACGAATTTAGATAGTGAAATATATTATTTAAAAAAAAAGACAGGCGTTAAAATAAATTAACGGAAAAAGGCGGGTTATTACATTACCTACACCTTAAAAGAAATTTCGTCCCGAAATTTAGTTGGAAGTAGTAGTCGTTGTTTCTTCCTAGAGACCTTGCGTTTCCAATTCTACGAATAAGTTAGGGTACTTCCTTCTCATTTGATCTTGTCTTTCCCACGTAAACTCGAGTCCTCTTTTGGCATTCCAACGAATCTTGACAATCGGGGTTTTACTTTGTTTTAAGGTTTGGCTTCACGATCCATAATTTCAACCGGTTCTCCTATGAAGTGGAGTTTGTCATCGACAGTAAGCTCACCGAAAGGAATATCAAGTTCTTGTTCCGCAAGACGTTTCTTCAAGTTTGATACATGGAACGTAGGATGAACGGAACTTAATTGAGTCGGAAGATCTAAACGGTAAGCAACGGGTCTAATACGCTCCAAGATTTCAAAAAGGACTAATATCTTGCGGATTTAGCTTTCCACGTTTCTCGAAACGGATTACACCTTTCTAAGGTGCGATTTTAACATTACGTATTCGCCCACTTGGATTTCGAGAGGTTTACTTCTAACATCGGCATAGCTCTTTTGACAACTACGGGCCGTCTTGAGCCTTTCTCGAATTTGAACGATTTTAACGGTTATTTCATGAATGAGTTGGGGTTCGGTGGTTTGCTTGCCACCTACTTCGGTCCAACAAATAGGAGAACGACATTTACGGCCATATAAAGTTTCGAAAGGTGCAGCGTTAATACTCGAATGATAACTATCATTGTAAGAGGAAATCTGCGAAAGACAAAAATACAAGTTCGTAATATGTCTTCCAAGGTTCGAATCGTACGTCTGTTATGTTCGTCGGTTTGTGGATGATACGCGGTACTCATGAATAATCTTGTTCCTAAGTTTCCTATAAGGCACTCTAAAATCTAGAAGTAAAACGAGCATCTCGATCCGAAACGAGGTACATTTCTTTAAGATACATTTGAACATGTTTTATCGGTTTCTGAAAACGTTTGCTAGGATTATTCACCCTCGTGACGAATACTAGTATAATGTGAAGAGTCTCTCTCTCCATTGAGAATTTAGATAAAAGATTTCATTATACGGAAGTACGAGTGTAATGCGAATAAGTTTCCGCCTCGATGTGAGCATATCAAGCATTTTGTAGTTCGTCGATAAAACTGTGTGAAAACGAGATAGTATACACGTGTAACATATGTTTTGAAGTTGAAAGAATTGGTCATTTATTCGGAAGTATAAGTATGGTTTGGAAATAATCAAAGGTGTGTCCTTGGTATGGTTGTTATCAATATTCTCGGAGTTTTCAGATGGCAATAAAGAAAAATAAAGTCATGTAGATGGCACATGGTGGTGACTAGGTTGATCGAGTCCAATCACCATCACGAGTCATTAGAACTTTGGTATGACTTACCATAATATAACCACATTGATCGAGTGTCGTTATATTACACTAACTCATACCTCAATTCCCACATCACTCCATAGAATTTAGTTCGTGTAACCGTGAATATATAAAATGAACAAAGTGTAACGACATCTTTAACATGACTCGTATTTAATCGAAAGAATTAGTGCAAACTCTGAAGCTGCATTTCCCGAGGGAAGTGTATAACTGGTTGTTCACGTCAATGCGGTTCAAGTCAAACAACAATGTCTTTAGGTACGAAAAGAGTAACGAATTATGATAACGAGTAGTACGCAACCGTAGTGATAAGTAGTGATGACGATACTCACCTAGAGTAGTGGTGGTAGTAACAAGAAGTGGTAGATAGTGAAGAACACCGGTATAACATCGGTAGTTGTTAGTGATTGCCATAGTGGTGGAAACTTTAGAGCACTTGTGGATAGTGAGCTGGGACGGTGGTGAATAATAGCATGGGAGACAGAGTTCCCGAATTAGTATAACTAATGAAGTCGTCGTCATCCTTACGCGTATGAATCTTAAATTTACATGTGTTACTAGAAAGTGGCAGAGTACGGGTTCGCATGACAAGAGTTAGGTACAATTAAGAAGTTCACCTAAGAAGATTCAAGTATAAATGCACAAGTAGTCAAGTAAGTGCTACCTATAGTAAATGCAAGTCAGAATGTAATGGTCAACTATTGGGTTGTAGTCTAGACTCACTAATGCATCCTAACGACTCTGTCAGATACATTAATGCATATCCTAGATCCCTACAACCAACGCTATGATACCAGCTGTGACGACCCTCAAAAATCGCCATTGACGGCGTCGTCAACTTAGGTCCCGTTACGTGGTCATAGTCCCTAAATGAGACGCGTTTGACCAAAATTATGTCGCATTCATTTGAAACGTGTAGGACTTGCAAAGTTTTAAGTTTACCAACGATTCGATAACAAGTATTAGTTTACAAAAGTTATAAAGTATATATGAAATAATTTGCGACAGAATATAAGTTGAAAATCACGGATGCTATCAATAGCATATGTATGTATGCTTTAAGTTTGAATCCAAAGGTGCTATCAATAGCGTATGCATGTATGCTTAACCCCAAGCAAGAAATCAAAGTGTGCGGAAGCATGTATCAAGTAGCTAAGCAAGAACCTGAGAAACATATAGAAAACTGTCAACGAAAAACGTTGGTGAAATCATAGGTGTATTTGTAAACGTTGTTTTTGAACCACAAGATTTAGTATTTCATAAAGTTGATTATCCAAATCGTTTGCATTCCAAAAGTTGTTATTTGTATCACGAGCACCCAATTATCAAGACTTAACTGTATACGAACCCCGTTTTCATAGTTTTAGAATCTACACTATACCCGAAAATATATTTCATCCGCTAACGGTAGCGAACCGTCCGAATGAGGGCTCGTCAAGCCTGTATGGATCCACACAACATAAGTTCTCGCTTACACCCTACAAGTGTAACTAATGGTAATTGAATTGAGGCTTTTTGTTCTAACTCGCACGTGGAATGTTTGTTTTCGTACTTGTGTTCAAAGCATAAAAGTATAAAATGTATATATTTCTCATCCCAGGATTTAAAGAGTAAAAGTTTTTGAAAAGGTGGGACTATGATCTCACCGTAGTTGCACGCCAAAGTACTTCATTTTAAACATTGTGCAAAGAAAGTTGTTTAGTCTTGACCTAAACAAGTAAGTTATATCAATACCGGTTAAGACACAAGGTCGGTCGAAATGTGTTCAATTAGTCGTATGGATCGTTACGACTCGATTATATAGCATGTGAGTCAAATTGTCAAGTTTCATGCAAGATATAAGTATAAAAGCGAGTTAGAACGATTGCATAAGTGTTTGGTTAAGTTTGACTAAAAGTCAAACTTGGTCAAAGTCAACGGGGTCGGGTCGGGTCGGGTATCCGACTATTGGACATAAAAACGTAGTCATATATAAGCATGTTGAAACAAGTTGCATGTTAATCGGAGTTGCGAGTCGTTGGGAACATTAAATGATGAAATTTTGGTCAGCAGGAATGGGAGCGGTGCTCCAAGTTTATGGTGCGCGGCGCTCAAGGCCCCCAGGTCAGGTAATCTGGAAATTTTCAGCACTTTTATGCACGAATCAAAAACACAAACCACCACATTTAATGATCAAGAAACATGTAAAACACATATCCTATATCGTTGGAAAGCTCTTTTAATAAGGAATACAACTAAACACATATCATCAACCAAAACTAGCATTAACAACAATTAAATCCACATCAAAAGGTCATTGAATGTTTATTATCAATTGTTCAAAGTTCATAATTTGCATCTAACAATTCGGACGTTAAACGTACACATATAGTATGCCGTTTTGAAGGTAATCATACATACAACACAACTAAACATTACCAACAACGCTCATTATCGTTTAAGACCTCAAATGTTCATATCAAAACTCATCAAACCCTAACCAAGAATCACAAAATCAATAATCATGTTAATGTGAGATTTTCATGTCATCCAACATACCAAATTGAAGCACATTTCATCATCCAAAATCAAAGATTTGACAAACCCATTTCAAGTATTCACGCTAGTCATTTAAAACAATCAAATCGAGCAAACCATTTACATACACAACATCCTAGTGAGCCATAGACACTAACTAACACCATTTCAAGTCCATAAATCGAATTTAGAGAAATCTAGAGTTTTTAGAAACCTTACCCCAAGTAGTGAAATTAGTATCAAAACGTAGAGGATGAAGAGAGGATTCCAAATATGCAATTTGTTTTGTGATGAGCTTCCTAAAAACGATTTAGCCGATGATTGAATGATTTTGGTGGAAATGGGGTTTTTCCATCTAGAGAGAAAAAGGGAGGTGGGAGGTGGGTGGTGAATGAATGGTGGGGAAGAGTGGGTTGACTAGTTGACCTAGTCACTAGTTTGCCCACTTGATAACATTAGTCCCTCGAGTTTAAAAGCGGGTGTGTGAACTAACCATACAAATTATTTTAAATACCCAATCTAACGGAAGATGTTATAATTAAATAACGAAAATATTAAAAACTCTAATTAACGGAAGATACAAATTTAGATATCGAAAGATATTATTTAAAAAAGACGGGCGTTAAAATAAATTAACGGAAAAAGGTGGGTTATTACTTTTTTCGTAACAATTTTGTTACTGAAAAAGTGAAAGTGTTTATTTGGAGGGCGCGGAAAAGGAGGTTTGTGACGACCAGGAAATTTCCGACTAAATTTAAACTTAATCTTTATATAAATTCGACACGATAAGCAAAGTTTGTTAAATTGAGTCTCAAAAAGTTTGAACTGTTTCATATATTCAATTGACCTTCGACTATTTTCGACGATTCACGAACAATGTTGTGTAATTAAATATGTATATATATATATATATATATATATATATATATATATATATATATATATATATATATATATATATATAAGGGTATATAAAAATTTTGAATTAATAAAATACACTTTAATCTATTGGAATTAAAAATGTAAATAAATAAGTTATAATAAAAATGTATATATATGGTATCAATGTTATTACTTTCATTACTATATAAAAATTACTATTAATATTAAAATCAATATTAGGGTTATTATTATCTTGATATATGGATATGAAGTGTGATAAATATGATTTGTTATACTATTATTATTATTATTATTATTATTATTATTATTATTATTATTATTATTATTATTATTATTATTATTATTATTATTATTATTATTATTATTATCATGGTTAATATCATTATAACTAGTAATAAAATTATAATTTTAGATATTATAAGTAATATTAGCATTTTTATTAGATATTATTATTACCATTATCATTAAGAACTCTTATTATAAAAGTAATACAATTTATTTTGATTATCATTGGAAATATCATATCTTATATTATTATAAGTAGTGTTATTATTAATATTATTTATAATATTATTGATATTATTTTTATTAGGATTATTATTATTACACTTATTAACATTTTCATTTTTTTTTTATCATTATTACTTATTATTATTATTAATATATTTATTACTATTATTATTGATATTATTAACATTATTGTTATTAGAAATTAGAATAATATTAATATAATTATAATTATTAATAAATATAAAATCATGATTTTAATTTTGGAAATCCAAATCAGTTATATGTATCTTTCTTACTGCACCTAATTGATTCCAATATCTAACACAAGTACCAATCATGAAATTAATAACAGAAGAAGTCAAATTCTGTTTAAGGTCTTTTTCTTCTTCTTTTTTTTTTTTTTTTTGTATTTTTCCTCCTGGCTTATATTCTGTCGATAGTCCATGGTTATAAATCAATTGATTAAATCACGTATTAAGGAAAGCAAACGAGTTTTTTTTACTCCATCAATATTAATTATCAGATTACAAATTTTTTATTTTATTTAATTAAGCAGAAAACACCTCGTATCTCTGCTCTTGAGTTCATTTAAGCCAAAACCCGATTTTTAATCATATTTCAAAATGTAAGAATGCAGTTGTATTAGGAATAGTTCATTTAATCTTTCTGGAAAGTCTCAAGATCCAATTTTTACTATCAAGCTTGAATTTTCGAGTCAAAGTATAATTTTAAAAAGTCAAAGGAATTGTTCATCGTTAAATTCGAATTCGTTTTGGAGTTTTTGGAACAATTGACGAATGGGAAAGTTTCTAGGATTGATTTGAAACATATTTCGTGTTATAACCTGTGTCTATAACGCTTTCAAAATCGAAACCAATTTTTTTTTTTAAATCGTAAGCTGCACTAGCAGCTATTTTTCTGTTTTAATTTTTTTTCTTTTGTTCGCAAATGGTTCAAATTCTTATATAGATCGTTTGTTTTCTATTGTAAAGTCCTAACTCATATCATAAAACTCTGTGTATGGTAACGGGTTTATGGTCCATAGGATTTAGAAGAAGAAGAGGGAATTGAGAAACAGACTTTATACGGGTTATAAACAAATAAAACCAAGTTAAATCAGAAACTGGGCAACGGCCCAATGGGTCAGAGTGTTGAGGTGTGAGCGGGAGGTCACGGGTTCGAGTCTTGTATATGGCGAATTTTTTTTTAAAGGAGCCTAGTTCCATGAGGTAGTAATTTATTATTATTATTATTATTATTATTATTATTATTATTATTATTATTATTATTATTATTATTATTATTATTATTATTATTATTATTATTATTATTATTATTATTATTATTATTATTATTGTTATTATTATTATTAATTATTGTTGTTGGTATAAACCAAGGTTAATAATATAATTATTATTATCACAAATATTATTATCATTACTAGTATTATCATTAAATACTATTATAACTATTATTATTATTATTATTATTATTATTATTATTATTATTATTATTATTATTATTATTATTATTATTAGTATTATTATTATTAAGAGAATGATTATTTTTTAATATTATGGAAACAATACAAACCTATATTATGAATGTCATTACTAATATATGTATTATTATTATTAACATGTTTAGGATTACTATTATTATTATTATGAAAACAATAAAATTTATTATTTCTTTCTTTAGTTAGTATCATTTTATAATTATTAGTATTATTATTATAATTATTAATAATATCATTACTATTATCAGTATTATCATTATTAATAGTTTTATTATTATTAGTAACTCAATAATATTAAAAACTATCATTTTTAACAAATAAATAATTTTGTATATAAAATGTATTTAGTACATATACTATAACTATATAATATTTCATATAACTATATACATTAACATTATCTAGATAAATAATTACAGGTAACAAACTATTGATTTTCAAACATAATAATAATGATGTAAATATATATATATATATATATATATATATATATATATATATATATATATATATATATATATGTATATGTATATGGATATATATTATTATAACTAAATGAATAGATATTAATCATTTTAAAATCTATATTATATATACAAAAATAAATATATTTAATATATAATTTAAGATATAATATAAGTATATGTTTTTAAATGGAATTTAAAATAAATCTTATATAACTACAAATATATATATAAATAATATATATTAATAAATAAAATTATGTGATTTCCATTATACGTTTTAATATATATACAAATGATATAGGTTCGTGAATCCGAGGCCAACCCTGCGTTGTTCAATATCGTCATATGTATTTTTACTACAAAATACAGTATTGTGAGTTTCATTTGCCTTTTTACCCTTTATATTTTTGGGCTGAGAATACATGCGCAATTTTTATAAATGTTTTACGAAATAGACACAAGTAATCGAAACTACATTATATGGTTAAATGATCGAAGCCGAATATGCCCCTTTTTACTTGGTAACCTAAGAATTAGTAAACTGATCTACTAATTGACGCGAATCCTAAAGATAGATCTATGGGTCCGACGAACCCCATCCAAAGTACCGGATGCTTTAGTACTTCGATGTTGTTTTATATCATGTCCGAAGGATTTCCCAGAATGATAGGGGATATTCTTATATGCATCTTGTTAATGTCGGTTACCAGGTGTTCAATCCATATGAATGATATTTTTGTCTCTATGCATGGGACGTAATTTATGAGAACTAAAAAATGAAAATCTTGTGGTCTATTAAAATGATGGAAATGATTATTTATGTTAAACTAATGAACTCACCAACCTTTTAGTTGACACTTGAAAGCATGTCTATTCTCAGGTATGAAAGAAATCTTCCGCTGTGCATTTGCTCATCTTAGAGATATTACTTGGAGTCACTCATGACATATTTCAAAAGACGTTGCATTCGAGTCATTGAGTTCATCAAGATTATTATTAAGTCAATTATAGTTAGATATATTATGAAATGTTATGCATGCCGTCAACTTTCGATGTATTGAAAGATTGTCTTTTCAAAAACGAATGCAATGTTTGTAAAATGTATCATATAGAGGTCAAGTACCTCGCGATGTAATCAACTGTTGTGAATCGTTTATAATCGATATGGACTTCATCCAGATGGATTAGGACGGGTCTCTACAATTGGTATCAGAGCGGTGGTCTTAGCGAACCAGGTCTTGTATTAGTGTGTCTAACTGATAGTTGTTTAGATGCATTAGTGAGTCTGGACTTCGACCGTGTCTGCATGTCAAAAGTTTTGCTTATCATTTTTGTCGGAAATCATCTGCTTATCATTCATAGAAAATTACCTGCTCATTATTCTTAGTCTAGACACATTTTACTGCATTGACTGCATGAATAGTGTATAGACAAAATCCATATCTTAGCGTATCTGCTAAATCATATCGTAGCATATCTGTTACTGTAGACCTTGCCTGATATCTCTCGTAAATTTTTTCCGTAATTTAAGGGATCCTGGTACTATATATATCTATGCATATTATGCATTGAGAATACATCCAACTATCAATTGCTGTCACTAAACACTTCATACCAAAAATCTTTTTTGTGATCGCGTAAGATGGCCTCTACGAATCGACCACGTTCCTCTGACTCCGAAGATGGCGTGACAGGAGCACACCAACCAATCAACTACCGTGATTAATGGATAAAATGGGGGTGGGTTTGTGACATACTCACCCTATGGAGAAGGGAAGAAGGTACTCCATATCATGAACCGAATCTACCACCTAACCTTGGAGTACTCGACCCGCTCACCGGAGAACCTGTTCGCAACACAGTTTATACCCTTTTTGCAAGAATTTTTCGTCTTGAGGCTACCATTAACGGAACTAGAGAAGATATCCGACCTCTACCTCACACTGATAACCAACAAGGGTTAGTAGAAGAAGTTAAAGAACTCCGAGCTCGAGTGTTAACTTTAGAGAGCACGGTACACAATTTGCAAGCACCAGCAGTATTACCAACACCAGTAATGTCACCAACCTCAGCACCAACAGCACTAATACCACCAACAACAACATCCGCGTCACCAGCTTCGACATCTCATTCTGTACCTCGAGTATAATCATCGTGCTACATGACGTTCTACATCATTTATCTTCGTTCGACATAGCGATTATATAATCTCTAATGTTTTAGAGATTATATATTTTTGTTCTAACGGTAAATCAAATGAGTTTAATATCATATTGACTCATTAAATCCATGATTTCATCTGAAGAAAATATATAGGTACATATATTTTTTCATAAAGATTGTAATTAAAAATTCTTTTGTACAAACTGTTAATGGTGAAAATATTTTAACGGGTAGGTAATACCCGAGGAATATTTAGATTCCACATTAATAAGTTACACTGTATATTCTTCGAATCTGATTCGACGATCGTTTACTATCCTACTTACATCCACCGATATACAAATCCGTTCACCACAGAATAATCATATTCATCCAATTTCATATTTGGATTTTGATTTATCAGAATCCAACAAGTGGCATAATGAAGAAAACATTTGACAAAATAAAATTTGTTAGAAACAAACAAATTAACTATGAGGAATTTTGTTAAGAATCCACGCTAACTGTTCCTAGTTAATTGTTCCTAGCTAACTGATTACATTTTATTTATCGCAATTTAATTATCGCAATTTACATTCTCGTAATTTTATTTATCGTCATTTAATTTCTGTTATTTACTTTACGCACTTTATTTATCGTCATTTAATTTCTGTTATTTATTTTTACGCACTTTAAATATCGGGACACGTATACAAGGTTTTGACATATCATATCGACGCATATATATATATATATATATATATATATATATATATATATATATATATATATATATATATATATATATATATATATATATATATATATTATTTGGAATAACCATAGACACTCTATATTCTGTAATGATCGAGTTCGCTATACAGGGTTGAGGTTGATTCTACAATAATATATATACTTTGAGTTGTGATCGAGTCTGAGACATGTACACGGGTCACGATACGTATTAATTTGAATATTATATATATAATTAAATATGAATTATTGAATTGCTAACTGTGGACTATCAACTGAGGACTATCAACATTGGACAATTAAAATGAATTAAAATATTGATTATAACATATGAAACTAAACAATTCTTCAAGTTTGCCACTTGATTTCATCTTAAACCTCATTGTATCTTGACGATAACAATCTGCGTTCAAACCTTTCATGATTCTTGAAAACACATCAATCGAGAGGATGAACCAACCGCACTTCATCTACGGAAGGAAAGATTATGTATATAGTATTGCACCTGAGAAACTCTCGGTAACTGAGTAAAAGTTTAACACATAGCCGCGTCAGATCCTTTGGCATTTATTAGCAAAAAAAAAAATAATAACTTTGCGATCCCTTTTTAAAGTAGCCAATTTTGTCACAGCTCCAGCAAGTCAACTTCGACTTTTCATTCGAAGTAGCCTTACTATAATTCTGATATATACGATTACCCTTTTGATACCGGAGAATTCTTTTATATTCCACTATATTACCAGTAGACGTATTTGCAACCTCGTTGCTCCTTGGCTCAAATCTCTACGACAAATCAATATATTTATCTATTGAAGTCTTATCATGAACTTCATATATTTATCTATTGAAATCTTATCATGAACTCATCGGTATCTTGTAACGATAATTACCATACCAAGTATCGGAAGGCATCAATCGATAATCTCGAAATTCTCAGTGATTCTTCGACAACAATTTATATATATATACATACATATATATATATATATATATATATATATATATATATATATATATATATATATATATAAAAATATAACTTCTATCTCCTGGATTTACGAATTCCAATTCTGAAATTCTGAAAACCACCCAGTCTGCAAATTAATGCTCTGAATTTTGAAAATGTTGAATGAAGCAACAAAAAACTGTAAACGACCTCAACAGCCAAAAGTTGATGATAAAGAATTGTATGTTGGCAAAGCTCAGAAAAAGTTTGAAACTGAAAAAAAAACGATTGAGCAAACTACGAAGGAGTCTCTGAACAAATCACAAGGACTAAACTTGTACATTAAAAATCCTGATGATTCTGTTTTTGATGAAATCTTTAGCGAATACCTTGCTTCTGACTCCAAACTCTTGAGGACAAATTTTCTTCACCATCCTCCGATATTATAAATTCCAAGATATCATCGTATCTTTCATTATAAATATCCTCCATATTTCTGAAGATATTTTCATAACTATTCTTATCTGAAATCATTAATCTCTTCGTGCTATCAGTGTTACATCATATAGAAACTGTTAGTTTCTATATTCTGTAAACCTTCGAGCTTAAAATATGAATGTTATTGAAGTAATGTTGGGAACTGATGCATGAGTTAGTATAATATAATGACACTTGATCAACGTGATTATATTACAGTAAGTCATGCTGAGTTTCTAAATGGGACATGATGATTCACAGATTATAACGTCATCATGTGCCATGTTACACGACTCTTACATTTTATCTGATATATAAACATATCAAGAACATATTTTCTTGATAGTTCTATCTTTTCCGGATATTCTGGTAATTTAACGAATCAAGATCGTGCAGTTACCATTTTTTTCTTAGAACATTAACTATGTTCATTTTGAAATTCATATCTATGAATGCTGGACCGTTGCTCGCTTTACTAGAGGTCGAGAGGATAATAAAAAGGCAAAGAGATCCAAAATATAAGAGAAAATATAAAGCCCAATGACAACACCGAAATTACAAACCGTGGATATCGGTACGTATAGCAATATAAAGACACGGGAGGATTATAAATACAATAATCCCTAGAGCATAATAGAAATAAACAGATTCTTCAGGTGGGAGTTGGAAAAGAAGAACGATCATTGCGATAGTTAGAATAAGAACAAGGATCAGAACAGGGTTAAGCATTTTCATAAATCTTTTGAATTTTGGGAATTGAGTATAGAAGTGGTGAAAACTAATGGAATGGAAAAGGTAAATTTATAAAGGAAATATCAGACGTAGTAATCGGGACAGATCATCGCATTTAATTAAGGAGATCCTAATTTTCTTAAATCTCGAAGAATCAGATCTTATAGATTTCCAAGATTTTCTTTAAACCCCTTAAATTCTGGAAAATCAACAATGACTACGTCACTGGTTAAGACAAACTTGCATTTACTCATTTCACTCTTTTGTGTTAGCTTCATTCGTGTTTTTCGAATAATCGAATGGTTTTATCCATATTACTCATGATGATAAAACTCTATTTATCAACTCATATGCGTCATGAAAACATTTTTATTGTTAGTCATGACCACCTCACTCAAATTTCGGGACAAAATTTCTTTAACGGGTAGGTACTGTGACGATCCGGAAATTTCCGACCAAATTTAAACTTAATCTTTATATAAATTCGACACGATAAGCAAAGTCTGTTAAATTGAGTCTCAAAAAGTTTGAACTGTTTCATATATTCAATTGACCTTCGACTATTTTTGACGATTCACGAACAATGTTGTGTAATTAAATATGTATATATATATATATATATATATATATATATATATATATATATATATATATATATATATATATATATATATATATATATATATATATATATATAAATATAAGTGTATATAAAAATTTTGAATTAATAAAATACACTTTAATCTATTGGAATTAAAAATGTAAATAAATAAGTTATAATAAAAATGTATATATATGGTATCAATGTTATTACTTTCATTACTATATAAAAATTACTATTAATATTAAAATTAATATTAGGGTTATTATTATCTTGATATATGGATATGAAGTGTGATAAATATGATTTGTTATAGTATTATTATTATTATTATTATTATTATTATTATTATTATTATTATTATTATTATTATTATCATGGTTAATATCATTATAACTAGTAATAAAATTATAATTTTAGATATTATAAGTAATATTAGCATTTTTATTAGATATTATTATTACCATTATCATTAAGAACTCTTATTATAAAAGTAATACAATTTATTTTGATTATCATTGGAAATATCATATCTTATATTATTATAAGTAGTGTTATTATTAATATTATTTATAATATTATTGATATTATTTTTATTAGGATTATTATTATTACACTTATTAACATTTTCATTTTTTTTCTGTATCAGTATTACTTATTATTATTATTATTAATATATTTATTACTATTATTATTGATATTATTAACATTATTGTTATTATAAATTAGAATAATATTAATATAATTATAATTATTAATAAATATAAAATCATGATTTTAATTTTGGAAATCCAAATCAGTTATATGTATCTTTTTTACTGCACCTAATTGATTCCAATATCTAACACAAGTACCAATCACGAAATTAATAACAGAAGAAGTCAAATTCTGTTTAAGGTCTTTTTTTTTTTTTTGTATTTTTCTACTGGCTTATATTCTGTCGATAGTCCATGGTTATAAATCAATTGATTAAATCACGTATTAAGGAAAGCAAACGAGTTTTTTTTTACTCCATCAACATTAATTATCAGATTACAAATTTTTTTATATTTAATTAAGCATAAAACATCTCGTATCTCTGCTCTTGAGTTCATTTAAGCCAAAACCCGATTTTTAATCATATTTCAAAATGTAAGAATGCAGTTGTATTAGGAATAGTTCATTTAATCTTTCTGGAAAGTCTCAAGATCCAATTTTTACTATCAAGCTTGAATTTTCGAGCCAAAGTATAATTTTAAAAAGTCAAAGGAATTGTTCATCGTTAAATTCGAATTCGTTTTGGAGTTTTTGGAACAATTGACGAATGGGAAAGTTTCTAGGATTGATTTGAAACATATTTCGTGTTATAACCTGTGTCTATAACGCTTTCAAAATCGAAACCAATTTTTTTTTTTTGAAAACCGTAAGCTGCACTAGCAGCTATTTTTCTGTTTTATTTTTTTTTTTTCTTTTGTTCGCAAATGGTTCAAATTCTTATATAGATCGTTTGTTTTCTGTTGGAAAGTCCTAACTCATATCATAAAACTCTGTGTATGGTAACGGGTTTATGGTCGATAGGATTAAGAAGAAGAGGGAATTGAGAAACAGACTTTATACGGGTTATAAACAAATAAAACCAAGTTAAATCAGAAACTGGGCAACGGCCCAATGGGTCAGAGTGTTGGGGTGTGAGCGGGAGGTCACGGGTTCGAGTCTTGTATATGGCAAATTTTTTTTTAAAGGAGCCTAGTTCCATGAGGTAGTAATTTATTATTATTATTATTATTATTATTATTATTATTATTATTATTATTATTATTATTATTATTATTATTATTATTATTATTATTGTTATTATTATTATTAATTATTGTTGTTGGTATAAACCAAGGTTAATAATATAATTATTATTATCACAAATATTATTATCATTACTAGTATTATCATTAAATACTATTATAACTATTATTATTATTATTATTATTATTATTATTATTATTATTATTATTATTATTATTATTATTATTAAGAGAATGATTATTTTTTAATATTATGGAAACAATACAAACCTATATTATGAATGTCATTACTAATATATGTATTATTATTATTAACATGTTTAGGATTACTATTATTATTATTATGAAAACAATAAAATTTATTATTTCTTTCTTTAGTTAGTATCATTTTATAATTATTAGTATTATTATTATAATTATTAATAATATCATTACTATTATCAGTATTATCATTATTAATAGTTTTATTATTATTAGTAACTCAATAATATTAAAAACTATCATTTTTAACAAATAAATAATTTTGTATATAAAATGTATTTAGTACATATACTATAACTATATTAATATTTCATATAACTATATACATTAACATTATCTAGATAAATAATTACAAGTAACAAACTATTGATTTTCAAATATAATAATAATAATGTATATATATATATATATATATATATATATATATATATATATATATATATATATTATAACTAAATGAATAGATATAATCATTTTAAAATCTATATTATATATACAAAAATAAATATATTTAATATATAATTTAAGATATAATATAAGTATATGTTTTTAAATAGAATTTAAAATAAATCTTATATAACTACAAATATATATATAAATAATATATATTAATAAATAAAATTATGTAATTTCCATTATACGTTTTAATATATATACAAATGATATAGGTTCGTGAATCCGAGACCAACCCTGCGTTGTTCAATATCGTCATATGTATTTTTACTAACAAATATAGTATTGTGAGTTTCATTTGCCTTTTTACCCTTTATATTTTTGGGCTGAGAATACATGCGCAATTTTTATAAATGTTTTACGAAATAGACACAAGTAATCGAAACTACATTATATGGCTGAATGATCGAAGCCAAATATGCCTCTTTTTACTTGGTAACCTAAGAATTAGTAAACCGATCTACTAATTGACGCGAATCCTAAAGATAGATCTATGGGCCCGACGAACCCCATCCAAAGTACCGGATGCTTTAGTACTTCGATGTTGTTTTATATCATGTTCGAAGGATTTCCCGGAATGATAGGGGATATTCTTATATGCATCTTGTTAATGTCGGTTACCGGGTGTTCAATCCATATGAATGATATTTTTGTCTCTATGCATGGGACGTATATTTATGAGAACTGAAAAATGAAAATCTTGTGGTCTATTAAAATGACGGAAATGATTATTTATGTTAAACTAATGAACTCACCAACCTTTTGGTTGACACTTGAAAGCATGTTTATTCTCAGGTATGAAAGAAATCTTCCGCTGTGCATTTGCTCATCTTAGAGATATTACTTGGAGTCACTCATGACATATTTCAAAAGGCATTGCATTCGAGTCGTTGAGTTCATCAAGATTATTATTAAGTCAATTATAGTTAGATATATTATGAAATGGTATGCATGCCGTCAACTTTCGATGTATTGAAAGATTGTCTTTTCAAAAACGAATGCAATATTTGTAAAATGTATCATATAGAGGTCAAGTACCTCGCGATGTAATCAACTGTTGTGAATCGTTTATAATCGATATGGACTTCGTCCGGATGGATTAGGACGGGTCTCTACAAGGTTACCGGCTTTAGTTGAGTTAGATAAACGCGGAATTGATTTACATAGTGTTCGATGTCAACTTTGCGATGATGATGTGGAATCGGTTGATTACGCATTAATTTTTTGCAAGCATGTGTTCGAGGTATGAGAAAAGGTGTTCGAATGGTGGGGGTAAATTTGTCTTCTTCTATGAGTATCAACGAGATGTTTCAAGGGTCGTCAAATATTGCGATGTCGGATTTAGGCTCTAAATTATGGCAAGCGGTTATATGGACTTCCGGGTATCTCATATGGCATAATCGAAATCTAAAAACTTTCTAAAACAAAGTTTGGAGTGTTCCGGTTGCGATATGTGAAATACAAGTCAAATCATTTGAATGGGTCGCGAAAAGATGTCGAAAAAAAGATCGATTGGCACAATTGGATTCATAATCCTCAAATATTTCTTGTTTAAATATAGTTAGCTCAACGTCTTGTTAGTTAACTTATGCGATAAAATTGTATGTTTTTGTAGGAAAATCGATTGTAATCTCTTGCGTTTATTAATAAAATTATTTCCTTTAAAAAAAAGAATAAAGTGTAAAATATAAAATACAATGTGTAATATATAATATTCCAATAAATATAAATATAAATACTCCATTTATATAGTAGTCCATTTACTTTTCACAAAATTTTAGTCCGTACCTTTTTATCTTTCAATACTTTCGCCGATCATCACTAATATATATGTCAATAGTCCTTACCTTTAACGTCAGTTAAATGTCCGTTAATTTAAATATGCACGAAATATATGACACCAATAATGTATTCTAACCATTTTTTTTCTTATATTCAAAAAATATCATCTTCAACTAAGGATGTTCAATACTTCAATTTTCGTTTCTTGGTTTATTTAGTTTTAAAATTTTTCAGGACAAAACTGAAACCAAACTCATTGCTTTAAAACCAAAAGTCGAATTTTAATGCGGTTCGGTTAAAAATAGAAAAAGAATTTCAAAATCGATTTTGAATTCGTTTTCCGATTTTGAATTTGATTTTAATTGTGAATTTGGTTTTGGATTCGCTTTAGAGTCTACATATATTAACAATGTATATGTAATATGTATTTATTGAACGACTTAATTGTTATTAGTTGAACTTGATTTTAGATATGGTTTTGTTTTAATCGATTTCAGAATTTTTAGAATCGAAAATCGGATCTAGATTGATAAATTGAACCCAAACCTAAATGCAACAAAAATTGAAGAAAATGAAAATCGAATAAATAAACTTTTGTTGATGAAGATGATATTTTGAAAAGAATAGAAAATTTCATGACTACCCTTTTTACCCTTACATGTTTTGCAATTTGTTAGGTTAACAAAGTTTTTAACTGACACTTTTAATTATGACAGAAATCAATAATTAATCGTTTGATTTATAATACTATTTAGTGATTTGTCATCGTTTTAGTTATATCTTTTTTATACGGACTTTGATTTAGTTTATATAAAAGGTCAAACGCTAAAACTAAAAAGGCTACAAATATCAATTTTAAATAGAGTATTGTCCATAGTAGTTACACGTTAATTATTAAGTGATTGTTATTGAATTGCGCAACATTTTCATGCGTATTAACGAAAGCCATAAGGGTCATTAGAAAATTTCTTAAATTATTTTAGTATGAGAAGGTGGATAAGAAGATTTGATAGGTCGGCGATTGAGAAATAGCGACTCATAGCAGCCGACTAGATGTCGGGATGAAATTCGTTTTGATAATAATTAATGATTAATTGCACGTAAACTATTATATTTTATTGATCTACTATTTAAAGATAACAACGAAATTCTAAAAGCCTTAGAGACTCTAACGGACTTAAGCCTACAAATGAACTTGATCCACAATAATAATATACAGTTTAATACACTCGTTGTTTGAACGAGAAGTTATCCATTAATTTTTTCCCGTTAACTATAGTTACATAATCGCTTGATGGGATATTTTCGTCATATACACCTATAAATGGAACTTACTAAATAATATTATTTATGTATTTATTTATTTTTATTTTACAAAAACAACTGCTCACATATATTACTATTATATATATATATATATATATATATATATATATATATATATATATATATATATATATATATATATGTATATGTGTGTGTGTGTGTGTGTGTGTTAATTCAAAAGTATCAACAATAGTATCGATTTCGATAAATCAACAACATTTGGCCATTGAAGTTGTGATGTGGTATAGCGGTTGGTAGTCTGCCTCTTTTAGGGGAGGTTAGGAGTTCGACCCCCGTTGGCTACATATTAAAAACACAATTTCATCTCTGCCATGAAGTATATCCACCCATGATACCTTTCTCATATCGTTTGGGGGTAAAGGGGAGGGGGGTTTTACTTGGCCGTGCCCTTGGATCGGTTTCAAGGTTTCCTCCCGGGCAGCGATGGGGGCAGGGTTATTATCGCTGCATCTGCATAGTCGAAATGGAAGATGATCGCAATGGGTGGTTTAGTCCCGCTCGAGTGATCCCAATCGCTGTAAAAAAAAAAAAAAAAAAAAAAAAAAAAAAAAAAAAAAAAAAAACCAGATTTGGCCATTAACAAAAAATAATGTAAGATCTTAGGATAATCACGTCGTACATTATACTAGTTGTCTTGAAAAGTGTCATGATGCGTTTTCATTATCTTTGGCCCCCACGACCATCATAGACGCCTACTAGTAATACTTACCATTACGACAATTTATTTTCTTGATTGCTACACCCCAACTCTTTTAATCCTTTATCTTTTGTTGTTATAATAATAAGGTATGCAGATGTAAATAAAATATTTTATGATTTTTATTATCAATAATCAAACAATAATATATATCATATACCAAATAATATATATATATATATATATATATATATATATATATATATATATATATATATATATATATATCATGTTTGGTCGCATGTTTAGGGTTTAGGGTATGGATGTGTGCCTGTTTAGGTACGGATGCTTTTTGGGTATGTATTTTATTATGTGTGCAAATATGGTTGCTTTGTGCATGTTTATGGATGTTTGTATGTTTTTGTATGTATGCGTATGTATGTATGCTTATGTTTGTTTCTATGTTTGTATGTTTATGGATGTAGGTTTGTTAGTGTGTATGTATGTATCTGTCTTTGTGGGTAGGTTTTTATGTACGCTCGTATGTTTCTTGTGTATATGTTTTATGTATTGTTTAGATACGGATGTTTGAATGTACGTATGTATGTATGTTTGGGTGTTTGTATGTAGGTTTATGTCTGTAGATTTGTATGTTTTTTGTTATTTTAGTGTAGCATTTCTCGATACGTCTGGAGCCCTGCACAGCAGCCTATGGTACGTTCTCATATATATATATATATATATATATATATATATATATATATATATATATATATATTATTTTTTTTTTGTACTATGGGTATTATTATTATTATTATTATTATTATTATTTATATATATATACACACATATATATACGGCCCTATTATTGGAGGCAACACCAAGCGTCGATTTATTGGCGACTTTGTGATGACCCGGGAATTTCCGACCAAATTTAAACTTGAATCTTATATGGTTTCGACATGATAAGCAAAGTCTATTTAACCGAGTCTCAAAATGTTTGAATTATTTTTTTTCATGAATGCATTTGCCATTTGACTATTCCCGACGATTCACGAATAATTGTATGTAAATAAATGTGTACATATAATATAATATAACAAAGGTATATATATAGGGAGTTGATCCGTACATCACCTTATTTTTGCCATACACCACCAAAACAATTATTTGGACATTTCTACCCTTCTTTTGAGAAGTTAAGGGGAGTTGGTGGTGAATAAAAGGAAGGGTAAAAATGTCCAAATAATTATTTTGGTGGTGTATGGCTAAAATAAGGTGGTGTACAAATCACCTCCCATATATATAATAATTAGAAATAATAAAATATAACTGAAATATTAGAGTTAAGTATGTAAAGTGATATGCAAGATAATAATGTTGTTATTAAGTAAATTCATATATAAATAAACATGATTTCTATACATGATTAATATTATATGTATGTTGTAATATATATAAAATATATAAAAATTAAATAATTAATACGTGTTATTATATATTAGATAGTTAATAAATAGTACATAGTTAATAATATCAATATATTAAACTTACTTACAAGATTAATTATAATTACTATATTAATATTATCATTACTCGTATTAAAATTAATATAAATATTAATATCAATATAAATACTAATACTATATATAATATAAAGATATGAAATTGGATACAGTTAATTTGTTATTATATTACTATTACTAATATTACTGTTATCATTATTAATAACATTACTAATATAATTAATAGTGAAATTATGATTAATATTATGATTTATAATCAATAAAGTCATTATTATTATTATATGTATCATTATGAAGATAATACAAATCATTTTTTTTTATTATCATTAACAAATATTATTATTATCACCTTTATAATAATAATTATAATTAATATATATTATCGTATTATTAATAGTTGTTATTATTAGAATTATTATTATTATTACTATTAAAATTAATTTTGAATAATAATGTTTGTAAAATTAATATTATTAGTTTTCCTTATATATATTTAATATATATATATATATATATATATATATATATATATATATATATATATATATATATATATATATATATATATATATATAAATAAATAGTCGATATAGTTATATACAAATACAGATATATTTAAATACATATATATATATACAAATATTTAGACTAATTATATTATATAGGTACAGACATATATATATATACGCATTTTTTTTTATGAGTTTCCTTAATATCCTTGTTTCTGTTTGCCTGTGATTTGGCTGTCGACCATGAACACTAGATAACAAATCTGTTCACTGCTCCAAAAGTGAAATTAATACTTAATATTCGTTATCTATCGATGGTACTGCAATTGTCACAGAATAATACAGAAATTAATTAATTTAAACCCATTTATTTTCTCTGTTCTTGAAACCAAAACACCTTAGCTCAATTTCGTTCAAATCCTAAAAATGTATTAGTGCAGTTTAATTAGGAATATACTGAGTGAACTATCTGCAAATTTTTCGGATCCAATTCCTCAAATTGATGTTTAATTTCAGAGTCAAAGTTTTGATTCAAAAAGTCAAACGAATCGTTCATAGCGAAATTCGATTTTGTGTGTGTGTTTCGAGGTAAATTGATGATTTCAATAGTTTCTATACATGATTTATAAACTATCTTATGTTGTGATCATAAGCTATTACGTACCCAAAATCAAAAACTAATTTTTTTTTTTAAAATTACCGTAAGCTGCAGCAGTTTTTATTTATTTATTTATTTATCGATTCAATTGATTCAAGGTTTATAAAGGTCGTTTATATATTGATTGATGGCCCTAAAATGAACAACTAAATCATGGATTCGATTACGTCTCTGGTGGTCTGAATCAGTGAAGAAGAAGAAGAATGTTTAGAACAGAAAAACTGGTTTAAATAAATATTGAGAGGGTATAAGTCAGATAAATTTAATTGGACGAATGGTTAGGAGGGTATTTGGATTAATGAGAGGTCGGAGGTTCGAGCCTCGCAGGAGGTATCATTTTTTTTAACTCTTCCCTAAGGTAGTTTCCTATTATTATTATTATTATTATTATTATTATTATTATTATTATTATTATTATTATTATTATTATTATTATTATTATTATTATTATTATTATTATTATTATTATTATTATTATTATTATTATTATTATTAATTATGAATGTCATTATTATCTATGTATTATTATTATTTGTATTATTATTATTAGAATTAGGATTAACAATATAAGTATTATTAAGTATCAAAAATATATATATATATATATATATATATATATATATATATATATATATATATATATATATATATATATATATATATATTATTATTATTATTATTACTACAAATGTTATTGATATCATAAAAGGATAATAACTCTATTAGGAATTGACTAAGTATAATTGTAACATGATGAACGAGATTGTGATAATAAAAGATTATAAGTATTACGAATTAGTTACGAATATAATTAAGACTATATGTGATGTTACAAAAGATTATAAAATGTTTAAGATTTAAAACATGAATGTAAAGTTAAAAGATGTATTGCGAAGATTCTTTTTTTATAAAAAGATGATCAATAAAATCATGGGTTATAATCTGAACTTGATCATGAATATGGTTATGATATAAAAATAATTATGGTTATGATTTTTTTTAAACAAAGTATTTTAATTACTAGCATTATTACTATTATTATGATTAATATTGTATTATGAGTATTATGATAGCAAATAAATAAATATACTTACTACATATACAATAATTATATTAAGGTTCCATATAACTATATATTAACATTATCTAGATAAATAATTACATGTAACAAACTATTGATTTTCAAACATAATAATAAATACGTACACATACATGCATATATATATATATATATATATATATATATATATATATATATATATATATATATATACATATATATCATATTAATATAACTAAATGTATAGATAATTATCATTTTAAAATATATATACAAAATAAATATATATAACATATAATTTGAGATATAATATAAATATATGTTTTTAAATGGAATTTAATATAAATTCTATATAACTACAAATATATATATATATATATATATATATATATATATATATATATATATATATATATATATATATATATATATTAATAAATAAAATTATGTGGTTTCCATTATATGTTTTAATATATATACAAATGATATAAGTTCGTGAATCCGAGGCCAACCCAGCATTGTTCAATATAGTCATATGTATTTTTACTACAAAATACATTAGGTGAGTTTCATTTGCTCCCTTTTTAAATGCTTTTGCAATATATATTTTTGGGACTGAGAATACATGCGCTGCTTTTATAACTGTTTTTACGAAATAGACACAGGTACTTAAAATTACATTATATAGTTGGATTATTAAACCGAATATCGCCCTTCAAGTCTGGTAACCTAAGAATTTAGGGAAATGGCCCCTGATTGACGCGAATCCTAAAGATAGATCTATGGACCTTGACAAGTCCCATTCGGGGTACGAATGCTTTAGTACTTCGAGATCATTATTATATAGACGAGAGGTTCTATTTGGGGATATTCTATGCATTAAAATTAACGTCGGTTACCAGGTGTTCAATCCATATGAATGATTTTTTGTCTCTATGCATGAGACGTATATTTATGAGAAATGAAAATCTTGTGGTCTATTAAAATGATGGAAATGATTATTTATGTTAAACTAATGAACTCACCAACCTTTTGGTTGACACTTTAAAGCATGTTTATTCTCAGGTATGAAAGAAATCTTCCGCTGTGCATTTGCTCATTTTAAAGATATTACTTGGAGTCATTCATGGCATATTTCAAAAAACGTTGCATTCGAGTCGTTGAGTTCATCAAGATTATTATTAAGTCAATTATAGTTAGATATATTATGAAATGGTATGCATGCCGTCAACTTTCGATGTAATGAAAGTTTGTCTTTTCAAAAATGAATGCAATGTTTGTAAAATATATCATATAGAGGTCAAGTACCTCGCGATATAATCAACTGTTGTGAATCGTTTATAATCGATATGGACTTCGTCCGGATGGATTAGGACGGGTCTCTACAGACTTGACCGCCGCTTAGAGCCTATATTGAACTCCAGACTTGATGTAAACCCATGGAAACTCGCTCCTACCATTTTCATGGCGTCCCGATTTTATTACTTTTTATTTATTTTATCTATCTCTATTTATTTAAATTATTATTATTATTTTTTTCCTACTACTTTTTGGGCCGGAGGTCCTATTGGAAGCAATCTCTTTATCCGTCGAACAGAGAGAGGGAGGACTTTCTCTACTCTTATGAGTGTTTCACTCGGGGTGGAGAAATGATTTTTCTCTATTCTAGGATAGAGGTAGGGTTGTCTACGCCTCACCTCCCCCATACCTCACGCATGTGGGATTGGGCATGTTGTTGTTGTTGTTGTTGTTGTTTGTCAAAATCATTATTCATTTTAAAAGCTTTATTGTAAAACAAGTGAAATGACCCGTGGGTTTGTTTAAACGAAACAGTTTAATGTTATATTTTAGGTATTAAGTGAATTTAAACACTAAAGTCATTTAGTTTAATGACCCAGCGGATTCCGACTAAAAAAAATTCCCGTTGTTTTTACAAACACATTGATGTACTTAACTTGGTCGGAATAAATGAACTACATTCATTCTCTCACCATCATCTTCCAATTTTTATCACAATTACTATTTTCCTTGTCATAAAAGTCTACATTAGAACCTTTTATTGAGACGTGTATTTCGCATACATATATAACGTAATTAATCTCGTAAAAATAACTCATATTTGAATTTGAATAATAATATAATAATAATTAATAATTAATGAGAGTGAATTTTTTTCTCCGAAAAACATTAAATAAGTAAATAAGTAGATTTAATTTAATTAGTCATTAATTAGATTAATGACATCATCGTAAGGCTTTATATTTTTTTTTCTTTTTAATTTTTTCTTAAAAGAGGAATTAGCCTAATAATAACATTATCATTGTAGGATTTTAATAGAAACTACGGATAGGTTATGTTGGGCCTTTTTAAACCTCTGTAGTTGTGATTGTTGCCCTTTCCCAACGTCTTATTAAGGGGTGTTATTAATAAAATTTTGGCAGTTCATAATTTTTTTTTTTTTTAAAAACTTTATTGTATATATGTTTCATTTGAACGAAAATATTTTCACTAGTTGTTAGTTTTAACATAGAAAATTAGAAAGTTTTTATTGATAGAACCTTTAACTAGAACATTTAATTAAAAATTTCTTAAATTATTATAACAAAGGGATAACCAGCATATTTATACAAGAACTAATGAATAATAAAATGACATTTTATAATATATTAAACGAAGTAACTGCAAGAGATGATCGCTTGAGTGGTTTAGTCCTCATTGATGATTCCAAATTACTGTTAGAAAAAAACTTTTAATAAATTTGACGTTAAAAAAAGTATAGATTTGAAAAATTACGAATAAAAACAATTAGACTTTGTCTATGTGACTATGTGTGTTTTATTATACGCAACAAAGAAAAGTTCACTAATTCACTAACTAGGTAAAAAAAAGACAAAGTATGAACGTTGTTATATTCAACATTTCATAGAACCAATTAACCAATAGACACTTATTTGAGAGCACATCACTGACAATACTCAGATGACTTCAATAATTGAATATATCAAAGACCATACGCTACCTAAAGATTTTCAAAGCGCGAAACGTATAAAAATGAAAGCGCCTGTGTATTCACTCGAGGATGGTACCTTATACAAGAAATCCTTCTTGGGCCTACTCTTGAGGTGCGTAGGTCCCAACAAGGCGGTCACCAATGGGGGAAAGATAATGAGGCTTGGGTATTATTGTCCCTCCATGTATCGCAATACCAGTGAAGTTGTTAAAAGATGTGTTTCATGCCAGGTACACGCGCCACTATCACATATGCCAACGCAAGATATGATTCTGATAACATCTGCATGGTCTTTCTACAAATGGGAAATTGATATCGTTGATCCGTTTCCAAAAGATGGGGAACACTACTCACCTGGTGGTAGCGGTTGATTTTTTTACCAACTGGGCAGAAGCAAAACCATTAAGGTTTATTAATGGAAATCAAATTCGCAATTTTGTGTGGGAAAACATTGTCTGCCGTTTTGGAAATCCTCATGAGATAGTGAGTGACAATGAAAACAATTCATTGGAGAACCGTTCAAAAGTTGGTGCTCAGAGCTGAACATTAAACAGTTCTTCACTTCTGGTTATCATCCGCAAGCCAATGGTCAAGTAGAGGTTACAAATCCTGACATTGTAGCAAGTATTAAAGCAAGACTGGGAGAACGTAGCAATGGTTGGGTAGATGAATTGCCAAAGGTACTCTGGGCATTCCGTACCACTCCAAAAGGAATTACTAAAGAAACCCCTTTCAGTTTGGTAGTGCGGATCTGAGGTTGTTATACCAGCAGAAATTGTCGTTCCTACTGAACGTGTTGCAACTTTTAATGATGAGTCAAATGAGATTTCCATCTAAGAGAATTTGAACTTACTGAATGAACGCAGGGAGAGCGCCGCTATCCGTGAAGCGTCTAATAAGCTGGAAAATTGCTAAGTACTTCAACAAACGCGTCAATCCGCGTTCATTTCGCCCGGGTGATTGGGTTTGGCTTACCGATCAAGCAAGCTGGGCTGAAGATACTGGAAATCTTCGGCGTAACTGGGAAGGTCCATATGAGGTTGTCGAGGCGTTGCAAACGGTTCGTACACCCTGAAGACACAAGACGGAAAACCGGTGCCACTCACGTGTCACACAACCAATTTGAAGAAGTATTATTTCTAGTCTAAGAAAAGTTTGTTTTATTTTATCTTTAAATACTGGCTGATCACCACAATGTAAGTGCAATGCGCATTGAACTTTTTATTTATGGTTGCTTTGAATTTTAGAAACGTATTTCATTTCTCATTTATTATGATTACGTAATGTAGTTATTTATGGCAGCATTTTGATGAGTTAAAACTAAGACCATTCATATGTGACTACATCTGCCACCTAAAGAAAAATGTTCTAACTTTCTGCTGGCAATAGCCGCCCCGCCACGAGAAAAGGTTACGTGCGACGGTGGCAGAAAAGAATTTGCTTATGGGTTTCGTACATGTCGCATAAAATTCCCCGCATAACTTAGAACTTATACAAAGTCATGACGCACAAAAATACACAAGTGTTATGTAACCGTGACGATGGTTAACACTTATACATGTACAAAATACAAAATTCACATCACAATATATGTACGCCAAAAGGATGTATTGCGTCCAAAATATATTTATATATAAGAATGAAAATTTACGAAGGATGGGGTATGGATCCTTACTAGGGGTGTGCGTGGTACGGTTCCGGACCAAATTTGTTCGGTTCGGTTCCGTCCCGAATCCCAATTTGAAGAAAAAACATGGACCGAGGATCGGACCAAATATTATCAGTTCGGTTCGGTACGGTACAGTTTGTAACGATCCAAAAATATCAAGAAAAGGCACTAGGAGCGCCGCTCCTAGGTTCAGGAGCGCCGCTCCTGGACGGGGAAAAGAATGGGTCTTTTGTTTTAAATTGTAAATTATGAAGGGCACTTTGGTCTTTTCACATATGATTGTATATAAGCATTGTGATCAGATCTAGATCTCACTTTTCACCTCATCTTTCACCTACACAAACACTCTCATCCACTTTGAGAGAGAGAAACCCATTTGAGAGAGAGAAAGCTCAAATCAAGGAGGAAGAAGTTTGATGCAGGTCAAAGTGCGAGTATTAAAGTTGTCTATCTAGTCACTAGCCCGTTTTGATTGTGGTGGTATGTCCTAAACATGATTTTCTTTAATTTGATTTGTTAGAGGGTTAGGGTTTGGGTCAATGGTGAACATAAAACCCATTTGTTGGTAATTTGGGGGTTTTGGGTAAGATTGGGTCATAAGAAACCAAGAATGACTAACCTAGGGTTTTAATGTGATGATTTGTGTTTATGGGTCTTAAATGGTTAGTCAATCACTAGCACACTTTGTGTTAAAGTGAATGGGTGTTATTTGGGTTGTGGATGACCCAAATAGGTGTGTTGACCTTGGAATGGGTCAAATGAGTATTGGGTGACCTAAGTTGCCTAGTGAGTATGAAAATGCACTAACCTTGTGTTAATAAGTGTATTAAGACCTTAATCGATTGATGTTAGCGATTTGGTGTAATCTTGACCTAGTGTGAGGGTTAAAGGTGCAAATGGGTCACATTTGCACTATGGGTCAAAATGACACTAGGATGGTGGGTGAGTTGGTTAACCAACTTGATTGTGTTATGTGCATAATGTAATAGGTATGTTACATTGAAGGTTGCGATCTTGGTTTATCATTCACCGAAGGCGTTAAGATGAGTGTAATAACTATGCATGTATGTATATAGTGTATTTATTTGTATGCTATGGCATGAACCAAAGAGACGATAGCATCGTAGTGCCATAGCATGTGCGAGTGTGCTACGATGTGAACCAAAGAGCCGATAGCATCGTAGTGCATATGTTGTGGTGTGAACCAAAGAGCCGGTCGCACTATAGCACGAGTTGTTGAGGTGTGAACCAAAGAGCCGGTAGTGCCTTAACATGAGTATGACTCAAGATGTGATGTGAACCAAAGAGCCGGTAGCATCATGATAAGTGCGTATGGTGTGAACCAAAGAGCCGATAGCACCATGACGCGAGTATAGTTAACCTTATGGTTTGTGTACGTGTTGTAGTGTAGCATATTATATTGTTATGATTATATGCTATTGGATATGCTAGTTGCGGTATTGGAGGTTATTAGTTTCGTACTTGAGATGATATGCTAATTATATTGCTAGCATGTATGCGGTATGTGAGTAAGTGTTTGCAAGTAGGTATATTATATATGTATGTGTATAATTATTGCATTCACTAAGCGTTTTGCTTACCCTCTCGTTGTTTACCTTTTTAGGCTCCGGCGTGGATAAAGGCAAGGGTATTCGTTTGGATTAGAGATCTCCCACTTTTGTTATGTTAGTGGACGCTTTTGGATTTTGGCTGGGGTAGTTTAGTCTCAAACACCATGCTCGTTAAATGTTTGGAAGTTAAACTATTGGGGTCAAAATTGCCACATTGATGTATTTAACGGGTCGTTGGAGTCCCAAGGGTCGTTGTGCCCATTTTGTTGTATAAACACGTTTATTCTATGGATTGAATGTATTTGGTGTCTTTTGCACATGTGGTTGAGCATGTGGGTTGAGATGACACTTTGTTAAATCGAAACAGCCTTTCACAGGCACAGGAGCGCCGCTCTTGTACTAAAAGCACCGCTCCTGGTCAGTCTTTTGTGGAGTTTTTCAACAGGTGGTAGAAGCACCGCTTTTGACTTCAAAAGCACCGCTTTTGGGTCTTCAAATGCGTCGCTCCTGTAAAAAAAAAAATTTGGCCAATTTTGGGTAAACGGTTTTGAGTCGTTTCATGGTTCGGCTATTTTAAGTGTTTTTTCGGTTTTGGTCTGGTTCGGTCCGGACCGAAGACCGAAAATTCGTAAAATTATGGACCAAGGACCAGATCGAAAAATCTCGGTTCGGTTCAAAATTGGTTCGGTCCAGTACGGTCTTCGGTTCTTCCGGTATCATGCATACCCCTAATCCTTACATGGTACCTATGGCTCCATTTTCATTATCCTACAAGCAGATAAGCCGCTAGTACTACCAATATTTTCTATGTATAGAATTTTTAGTTCTAGCAAACGTTTGCCTACCGACTCATATCTGTCGAAGGCGTTGCCATCAATATGGTCTTGAACAGCTAGGTAGCTGATTTGGCATGGTAATGTGTTGGGAAAGGAGGTTGAACATCTCCAATTTCTCAAGCCCTCTAGCAGCACAAAGCAACTCCTTGAAGGGCTCCATAACAGAACGAGACATAAGCGCCTTTTAAAAAATGGTGGGAATACCAGAACGTCGCTTTGTGAATTCTTCTTCAAAATTCTTAAAGCCTCCCTCCAACTTTTGTACCTTGGCGGTAAGGGTAAAATTACTCATTTGCTGCTCCGCAAGATCCTGTTGTGCGGCACACAGATCTTCAATAGCCTGCTTCTCAAGTTCATGGGTCGTGTCACAGTCATCCTTCATGGCTGCCAACGCCTTTTCAGCCTTCTCTTTGGCAGCTCTAGAAGCTTCCAACTCTTTCCTGAACTTACCGGCCTCAGTACGCAACGCTACTATCTTTGCCTTCAAATCCACATTCAACTACTTCGCAGTCTTTACCCTTTTTTACATCATATCACATCGGGCAAGTTAATTTTTAGCAAAGGCCATAGCGTGGTTATAGTGCTGAACTCGGGCTCGACGGGCAAGATTGTCACTTATGCCTGCAAATTTCTGCTCAATGTTGTCAAGGACGCTATCCTTTAGCCATCGGTACTGAGAAATAGCGTCTGAATATCCGACATTTAGAACAGCGTCCAGGTTGTTGAACGTAGGCTCCTTGATGTAGCGGCCACCAGCCTCGGTGGAGTCATCAGAGTCGTCCAAGTCAACATGAGCAGACGTTGCGCTAGGATTTTGATGAGTGATGCCTCGTTGGGTTGTTTTTTGTTGCTTTGCTAGTTTTTGCTTTGTAACGTCGGTTGTTTTCCTCTTGGCGCCCCCTGGAAAAATTAAAGTTTGAATTAGTTGGAGCCATTGATTTTTCGGGGATGACCGTGTACATTTGGTTGGATTAATAAGTTACCCATATGTGCTGGGCACTTCCTGCAAGTTCTTTAAGTCGATTTCTGCAACTTCCGCTACTGATAATGCTAAAAAGGAACATATATTTAGCATCAATATCCTTCCAATATGTAAAGCTTTTAGTTACTATTGTTCTATTTTTATGTAATAATCGTTTAAATAAATAAGTGCCAAGACAAAAGAAGAAAACGACGATTTGAAGACGCAAATGACCAAAAAGCTCAAATGTACAAGATATAATTCAAGTGGTTCAATTTATTGATGAATAATGTCTAAAAATGACAAAAGTACAAGCCACGAAACGCAAAGTACAAGATATCTAAGCATGCGAAAAAGCGTTCGAAAATCCGGAACCGAGACATGAACAGAGCATCAACGCGCAAGTCAACGGAGCTAAAATTACAAGTCAACTATGCTCAAGAATATAATATAATATATATAATTATATAAATTATATATATATATATATATATATATATATATATATATATATATATATATATATATATATATATATATATATATATTAATTATGTCGACAAGCAAATGGCCAAAAATTGGTGAGCTGGAATCCGAAGCTCCGCACTCGCGGAGCTGTGAGGCACAAAACCTCCGCACTCGCGGAGCATCCAAATTCAAAATCTGCCTATAAAAGGCACGAGCTTCTACCGAATCAAACACCCTTTTTCTTTTCCTTTCTCAGTTTATATTTATATTTATAATTATAATTATAATTTTAATTTAAGATTAATAATAAATTATGGTTTAGTTGGGTTATTGTAAGAAATATTTTACGGGTTTTAAGTCAGAACTCTGTCCGTGTAACGCTGCGCGATTAATCACCACTGTAAGCTATGTTCTTCCTTTTTAAATTAATGTCTCGTAACTAAGTTATTATTATGCTTATTTGAGCTGAAGTAATCGTGATGTTGGACTAAATATTAAAGATGGGGTTATTGGATTTTATACCATAATTGAGGTTTGGACAAAAGACCGACACTTGTGGACATTGGACTATGAACTATTAATAGATGGGGGGTATTGTCTAATCGAATGACAACTCATTGGAATCTGTCGAACCTATCTTCAAATTAGTTAATCTAATAATTATTAAATGATTATGCATGTCCTATTTAGTGACATTTATACGACATCTTTTACGATCATTTAATTAATTATTCGGGTTGGGTAATTAATTATTCAAACTGATCAAGTGGGTAAATTAATGTTCATATCTTATTAAAACAGGGGTGGATTACATACAAGGGTAATTGGTATAATTATTAAAAAGTATTAAAACCTTGGATTATACGCAGTCGATAACCTGGTGTAATCATTAAACAAAGTATTAAAACCTTGTTACAGTTCGAATCCCTAATTAGTTGGAATATTTGACTTCGGGAATAAGGTTAATTTGACGAGCATTTTATAATTATGACTGATGGACTATTATGGACAAAAACCAGATAGGTATCAAATAAATCCAGGACAAAGGACAATTAACCTAGATAAATAAATTAAAATTAAAACGTCAAACATCATGATTACGAAAGTTTAAATAAGCATAATACTTTTATTTCATATTTCATCGTACCTTTATTTACTGTCATTTTAATTACTGCAATTTACTTTATCACAATTTAAATTCTGTCATTTATATTATCGTTATTTATCTTTACGCTTTATTTAAAATCGACAAACCGGTCATTAAACGGTAAAAACCCCTTTTATAATAATATTACTATATATAATTATATATATTTTTATATAAATATAGTTGTTAAAAATAGTACGTTATCGCTAGCTCCCTGTGGAACGAACCGGACTTACTAAAAACTACACTACTCTACGATTAGGTACACTGCCTATAGTGTTGTAGCAAGGTTTAGGTATATACATTCAATAAATAAATAAATAACTTGTGTAAAATTGTATCGTATATAATAGTATTTCGTATACATCGCTGCACACATCAAGTTTTTGGCGCCGCTGCCGGGGACTCGGTAAAAACGCTATATTTTTGTAAACTATATTTTTGTAAAAATATATTATTTCTTAAAAATTTAATAAGTGTTAAAAAAATTAAAAATCAAAAAATAATATCTGAAACTGCCGACCAAATTTGAGCCTGCAATCATCTGAGACTGAATATCTCCGCAGTCGCGGAGCTCTTCTGGCACGAGATACCACAGTCGCGGAGCCTGCCAGACTGAAACGTTGGACTACATTAATTACGAATTAGGGTTAAATTTATTATTATTATTTAATCTTTAGGGTTTAATTAAAATATTAATTAGTTTAATTTAGTTTTATTTTTAGCTTTAATTAGTATTATTAAGTTTAATAATTATTATAAACTATATAAATTAATACTTTTATAAAATAATAATATAAAAATAATATTTTTATAAAAATAAGTAATTTTATCATTTTTGTCTCTTTTTATAAATTGAATATTTTAAACATTTGTATATTTATCGTTCGTAATTAGTTTTAAATTTAGTTTTTGCCGTAGTTATTTTATATTTCTAGATCTTTAAGCTTTGCCGTAAAATCCCTTTAAGTGCTTTTTCTTTAGATTAAGATTTAGGTGCCTTAGAATTTTGCGACGCCGTTTTAAGATTTTAGTGCCTAATTAAGTTATTGCCGTTTTGGATATAGAATTCTTTTAAGCTTTAATACTTTTAGGCGCAACTTTTTAGTCTTAAGTGACTTTTAAGTTTCGACACTTTACGCTCTTATTATTATTTTTTCGACTTTTTATTTTTCGACATTTTTCGACGCGCTTTATCTTTTTCATTTCTACGCTCTAGTTTTTAGGACATAGAATTTTCTTTAAATTTCTTTAAATTTCGACGAAAAATTATTTTAAGCGGTTAAATTGATAGACATCCAAAATTTTCTGGTTCGTAGTAATAGTTGGATTTGTTAGTGGCTGAGATGTGGATTTTCCGACTTAAAGGATCCTGGCTCCCTGCTGCATCTTTTGGCTATTCGAAACGTGGGCAAAAGCAGAAAAGTCTATTAATTTGATAACTTATATAATTTCTAATAGGATATTCAGTGAATGCACCGAGCAAAAAATTCACCACATTTCACACGTTCACCTCCTGTAACTCGATCAAGACATCTAGCCAATATTGTCGTCGTTGATTTTTCTTTAGAATCATCATCTAGTCGAACAAGTACTCCAATTCAAATTTCCGATAATCCATCTTTTGAACCCGATTTCACTATCGAGAACCCGGAGGATATTCAAAGACAATTCGAAGATCCAGAACCACTAATCATTCCTCCTGAACCACAAATCGTTAAATCAGAATCTTCTAGTAATTCGGACTCAACAATTTCAAATATGGAAATAACGGAACCTCTAAGTATGGAAGACCGAATGAGAGCCACACGTACGGGCCAAGGTCACGCTATTATTAAGCCAGACATTAATGCGCCAGATTATGAAATCAAAGGACAAATCCTACACATGGTAACTAATCAGTGCCAATATAGTGGTACACCAAAAGAAGATCCAAACGAACATCTTCGAACCTTTAATAGGATCTGTACTCTATTTAAAATCAGAGAAGTTGAGGATGAACAAATCTATCTCATGTTGTTTCCCTGGACTTTTGTAACATCCCGTTTTTCCCGTACGTATCGAAAGGTACATACTTAATCATTTGAACGTTTATAACTCGTTAGCTTACGAGTAAATGTATGAATATACGTATAGATATATATAAATGTATACTTGATAATGTGTGTATAAGCAAGTCTATATGTGGGTTTTGATAGCGTTAAGTCTTGCGAATCTATAGTTGAAGGTTAGGTGAGAATAGGAATCGAGTTTAGAATGTACATATTAAATTAAGTCAAAACTTGTTTAAGATGGTCGAACTGTTCAGATGCAACCTTAGGCCGTGCCGCGACAAATGGGTCCGCGCCGCGGCATTTCAAGCAAACCAGGATCAGAAAGTGAGTTAAGGAGGGTTGATTTTCCCGTTGTATGTCGCGCCACGACGAGTTAAGCCGCGCCGCGGCAGTACTGCTGGACAGACTTCGGTTTTAGCTCAAATTAAATGGCTTTAAGGGGCAAATTGGTAATTTGGCTTATAAATCTGATGGGAGCATTAAATCCCAACCACTCATCCATTTCATTTAATTTCTTTTCTCTTTTCTTTCCAATTTCTCTCCCAAAACTTAAAACCCATTTGGATTGAAAGTGAGATTTGAGAGTGAAGGATTGAGGGTTGATCTTTGGAGCAAGAATTAAAGTTGTTCCTTTTTTATCTCTAGCTACGCGTTGACAGTCTCGGTAAGTTCTAACTCTAAGTTTTGAGTTTTAATTGGTTAATGGCTAGGGTTTTGGTTAATAGAGACTTGTTTGACCCATTTGAGGGTAAAATGGGCGAATTTGGGTTATGTTGTTGCAATGAAACCCTAATAGCCACAAGCTAGGGTTTGGTCTAACGAAAATAGGATTTGTAAGTGTTAATGGTGTTGTTAAGCATTAAACACTTGTTAAAATGTTGTTAAAATGGTAAATAGGTCATGTTTGACAAGTTTGGTAGTGTAAGAGTTAAAATGGGTCAAAAAGAGTAATGTTGACCTAGTTTGGGTGAATTGAGTATGAATTACCCTAAGTTGGTGCTAGTTGAAGTTACTAGACTTTAATTCACTAGCTTTAGTGATTAAAGTCGGGTCTTGGCCATTTAAGGGCGGTTTTGGTGTGGTTGAGTCATTTAATGCGAATCAGGTCATTAAATGCTCAAGTATGTGTAATGTGGTTAATTTCACTAGTTGTGTAATTGAATGTGTACTTATGTATTAGGTACGTTGCCTTGAAGTTTCGGAAGTGCATAATCATCACCGAAGTGTTAAGGTGAGTGGAATAATTATATGCGTGCATATATGATGTATTTATTTGTGTAGTTGAGTTGTGAAGTGTCGACGTGTTAAGACACCACTCCTCACGTGGCGAGTGAAGTGTCGATGTGTTAAGACACCACTCGGGAGTGAAGTATCGATGTGTTAAGATGCCACTCCGAGAGATGTAACGAGTGAAGTGTCGATGTGCTAAGACACCACTCGGGGTGAAGTGTCGAAGTGTTAAGGCACCACCTGGGGTGAAGTATCGACGTGTTAAGATGCCACCTGTGGGGTTAGTGTACGAAGTGTTAAGTGCACTAATGGTTATTATGAACTCCGACGGTCTTTAAACACCATTCCCTCGTTCGTTTGGTTAACCATGGTTGTGTGTGTATGGATTGTAGCATATTATATTGTTTAAACTATATGCTATTGTTATGCTAGCTCGTACGGTGAAAGGTTTAGTATTATACTTGTGATGGTATGATTACTTATAATGCTAGCTTGTATGCGGTAAATGCGTAAGTGATTGCAAGTAAGTAGGTTGTATATGTAAACGTATAATTGTTGCACTCACTAAGCATTAGCTTACCCCTCTCGTTGTTTATCTTTTAGATGCAGGCGTGGACAAGGGCAAGGGGGTTGTTGGGCACTAGGTGTCCCTTGATGATGTTATGTTGGAGCTTTTGGAAGTTGGCCTATGTTTTGGGTAGTTTAGTCCCAAACCATGATCGAAGGGTCGTTTGGATTATAAACTATCATTTGTAGTTGGTCAAACTTGTATCACATTCGTTAACGGCCTTGGTGCCTTTTGTAAAACGTTTAAATTGTTGTATGTTTAAATGGAACTTGTGATTTGGTTTACACGTTTAATTGGCGCGTAAATGTGTATTATTTTTTTAAAAAAAATTTATCGAATGGAATACGGGTTGGGTTGTTTCAAGTAGTATCAGAGCATGGTCTAAGGGATTTAGGCAACTTGAGATAGGTGCCTAGACTTAGACTTTATTGTGCATGCGCTTTTATGCGGGACTTGTAGGACTTTGGGTCTAATCGGGAATTGTTAGTGCTTTGGTTATGTGAACTAACCTTGTACTAATTGATTTGTGTTGTGTTTAGCAATCATCAAGAGAGATGGACGTTGTACTAGCAAGTTAATACGACGTGCTCGCGTAACAATGATTAGCTACCATTGTTACGGGTGCAAATCGTGACAAACAAGTAATGTACGACGATTGTTGAGTAAGATGGAGTACCGTGGGGTATACGTATGTGCATACGTGTTACGTCCTTTTGTTTCGTACGTTGTTTAATCTTTTCTGTTTTATAGAATGAAGATGAGAAACGGACACGACACCGAAAATGGGGGCACTAGTGAGGACCCCGAATTCACGGCTAAAGTCGAGGCCATTTTGAAAAGTCATCATGCGTCTTTCCTTGAAGATGTTAAGAAAATGTTTCTAGATACGATTGACGAGCAATTAGTCAACGTAGTAAAGGAGCAAATTAAAGTTGTCCTTCAAGGGGACAATGTCAGGAGACGAGACTTTTTCTATAAGAATTTTAAAGATGCTCAACCTCCTACTTTTGAGGGCGAAAGAGACCCGTTAAAGAGTGCCCGGTGGATCTCCGATATGGAGGAGGCTTTTCGAACTTGTGAATGCCCTCTTGATAAAAAGGTGAGGTATTGTAGTAGCATGTTAATAGGTGATGCTAAGCTATGGTGGGATACTAAAATCCAAGTTTATGTCGAAGAACAATGCATGGATTTTACTTGGGACGAGTTCAAAACAGAGTTTTTCCAAGAGTACCGAACTTCGGCCGATCTTACTAGGCTTAAGGATGAGTTGCGTTCCTTGAGGCAAGGGTCGATGGATTTGAATACTCTTATATCCGTTTACTTGTCAAAAACTCAATTTTGCCCGGAGTATGTCGGGAATGATAAGATGTTGAAGGAAGACTTTTACCGAATCTTGAATGACAATTATCAAGAAAAGATTAGTGTGAATGTGCTGAAGAGTTTTGATGAGTTGTTTGATATGACCAAAGGTTTCGAGTCACTCATCTTGAGAAAGAGTAGCTTTACCTTCGGCTAAAAGAAGTTTAAAGCTACTAGTCATTCGAACTTTTCTAACAAGAAGCACAAGAAGGGCTTCGAGAGTGTTGGTAGTCTTAAGAAGGGTGCTTCCGGTGATTTTACTTATGCTTGCTACAATTGTGGGCAAAGGGGGCACATGGCTCGTGAGTGCCCGAAACAATCAACCACAACCAAGCTCATTTGTTTTAATTGCGGTAATGAAGGGCATAAGAGGCCGGAGTGTCCCGACTTGCGGGGTGATCATGTTAAGAGGTTAGAGAAGGCGGCGGGCACGGCTAAGGGGCGGAATTATTTGATGACCAATGATGAGGCCAGACATTCCAATGAAGTTGTCTTAGGTACTTTCATGGTTAACTCTAATCCGGAAAAGATATTATTTGATAGCGGTGCTAATTTGTCTTTTGCATCGCCTCGATTTGTGTCTAAGCTTAACAAATCGCTAGATAAGTTAAGTCATCCGGTAGAAATTGAAATAGCGGATGGTAAGACAGTGCTAGGGGTTGATGTGTGTAAAGATTGTAAGGTTATGTTTGGTACCGAAACGTTTAAAATCGATCTCATTCCGATGACTTTGGGTGAGTTTGATATTGTTGTTGGCATGGATTGGCTCGATCGTTATAGAGCCGATACTGCATGCCATGATAAGTTCATTCGTGTGAGAACCCCTAGTGGGAGAGAGTTGATTATTCATGGTGATAAGCGAAGAAGACTCGTACCATTATGCACTTATGCACGGGCATGACGTTTTCTCAAGAGTGGTGGTGTATGTTATCTCGCTCATGTAGTTGATTCTCGTGATGTGCCACCACCCATTCGTAAAATTCCGGTGGTTAATGAGTTTGAAGACATTTTTTCGGATGAGTTACCGGGTGTTCCGGCGGAAAGACAAGTAGAATTTCGCATTGAGTTGGTTCCGGGAGCTACTCCCATTGCTAAAACTCCTTATCGTTTAGCACCAACGGAAATGCAAGAGTTGTTAAATCAAACCCAAGAGTTGCTTGAGAAGGGTTTCATTCGACCGAGCTCTTCGCCATGGGGTGCTCCGGTTTTGTTTGTGAAAAAGAAAGATGGAGGTATGCAGATGTGCATCGATTATAGGGAGTTGAATAAAGTGACGATCAAGAATCGTTATCCATTACCTCAGATTGACGATTTGTTTGATCAACTCTAAGGTGCAACGTATTTTTCTAAGATTGACTTACGGTCCGGCTATCATCAAGTGCGGGTTCGTGAGGAAGACATAGAGAAAACGGCTTTTCGAACGCGTTATGGGCATTTTGAGTTTGTAGTTATGCCTTTTGGTCTTACGAATGCACCGGCGGCATTCATGGATCTTATGAACCGAGTGTGCCAACCTATGTTGGACAAGTCGGTAATTGTGTTCATCGACGACATACTTGTTTATTCTAAGAGTATGAAGGAACATGAACACCATTTGCATGAAGTGTTGAAGACATTGTGGAAGGAGAAGTTTTATGCAAAATTCTCCAAATGTGAATTTTGGCTAAGGGAAATTCAATTCCTTGGCCATATTGTGAATCAAGAAGGAATTCAAGTAGACCCGGGGAAGATAGAAACGGTGAAGAGTTGGGGACAACCGACTACGCCTACGGAAATCCGAAGCTTTCTCAGATTGGCCGGTTATTATCGTCGGTTCATCCAAGACTTTTCTAAGATTGCTTCTCCTTTGACTAAATTGACGAGGAAGAACGTAAGGTTCAATTGGGAGAACGAGCAAGAAATCGCTTTTCAATTGTTAAAAGGGAAATTGTGTCAAGCTCCGCTGTTAGTGTTGCCGGAAGGGGTAGAAGACATGACGGTTTATTGTGATGCTTCTTTAAATGGGCTCGGGTGTGTTTTGATGCAAAGAGGTAAAGTCATCGCTTACGCCTCTCGACAATTAAAGGAACACGAAAAGAGATACCCGACTCACGATCTTGGATTGGCGGCGGTGGTTCATGCATTGAAAATTTGGCACCACTACTTGTATGGTGTCAAGTGTACAATTTATTCAGACCATAAGAGTTTGAAACATCTCTTTACTCAACGAGATTTGAATTATCGTCAACGTAGGTGGATGGATGTGGTAAAGGATTATGATTGTGAGATACTTTACCATCCGGGAAAGGCGAACGTGGTCGCGGATGCGTTGAGTCGAAAGAGTCAACATCCAGCGATACGAGTAGGATCGTTACGCATGATTATTACTAACGATTTCCTTGTAAAGCTTGGTGAGATTCAAATAGAAGCATATGTTCACAACAAGCATGAAGAGCGGATTGTGGGGCGAACGGAGTTCATTACTATGGGCTCGCATGGTTTGTTGTCGTTTCAAGGAAGAGTGTGGGTGCCTAAGATGGGTGGTAACCGACAAGTGCTACTAGATGAAGCACATAAGTCAAAGTATTCCATTCATCCGGGTGAAACAAAGATGTACTATGACTTGAAGAAAGATTATTGGTGGCCCGGTATGAAACGTGATGTGGTTAAGTATGTTGAACAATGTGTCACGTGTTTGCAAGTTAAAGCCGAACACCAAAATCCGTACGGTAAGTTACAACCCTTGGAAGTCCCGAAATGGAAATGGGAGCACATTACCATGGACTTCATTACTAAGTTACCGAAGACGGCAAGAACCCAATATGATACGATTTGGGTGATAGTTGATCGATTGACGAAAAGTGCTTTGTTTCTTCCCATTAGGGAAACGATATCATCGGAGACTTTATCCAAGTTGTTTATCAAGGAGGTGATATCGAGACATGGGGTTCCTATATCTATTGTTTCGGATCGAGATACTCGTTTTACATCCCGGTTTTGGAACAAGTTTCATGAAGATATGGGTACTCAATTGAAAATGAGCACGGCGTATCATCCTCAGACGGACGGTCAAACCGAGCGTACGAACCAAACGTTGGAGGATATGTTAAGGGCGTGTATTATTGATTTTGGTGGAAGTTGGGATGAGCACTTGCCATTGGTGGAATTCTCGTACAATAATAGTTACAACACTAGTATTGGAATGCCACCGTATGAGATGCTTTATGGGCATAAGTGTCGAACTCCCATTTGTTGGGGAGAAGTGGGTCAACGAGAAATCGGAAGTTCTGATTTGGTTTTGGAGACAAATAGTAAAATTGAGATGATTCGGGCTCGACTTAAAGCGGCGCAAGATCGACAAAAGTCTTATGCCGATAAAGGTAGGAGAACGATTGAGTTTTAAAGAGGTGACATGGTGATGCTTAAGGTTTCTCCATGGAAGGGTGTTATCCGGTTTCAGAAATGAGAAAAGTTAGCTCCTCGGTTTATTGGTCCTTTCAAGGTTTTGGCACGTGTTGGTGAGGTTGCTTATCGACTAGAGTTACCCGAAGAACTTGCGAGAATTCATAACACTTTTCATGTTTCCCATCTTCATAAGTGTCTTGCGGATGACTCGACTTGGGTGCCTTTAGATGAGATTGCGTTGAATAATAAGCTAGAGTATGTGGAAGAACCGGTTGCAATCCTTGATGAGAAGGTTAAGATGTTGCGAAACAAGGAAATTAGAACTTTCAAGGTGCAATGGCGACATCAAAAGGGTTCCGAGTTTACATGGGAATCCGAAGAGTTTGTCTTGGTCTATCTTCCGGCTTGTCATGCGGCTTAGATCGCGAGGACGCGCTCTGATTCTAGTGGGGGAGAGTTGTAACATCTCGTTTTTCCCATACGTATCGAAAGGTACATACTTAATCATTTGAACATTTATAACTCGTTAGCTTACGCGTAAATGTATGAATATATGTATAGATATATATAAATGTATACTTGATAATGTGTGCATAAGCAAGTCTATATGTGGGTTTTGATAGCGTTAAGTCTTGCGAGACTATAGTTGAAGGTTAGGTGAGAATAGGAAGCGGGTTTGGAATGTACAAATTAAATTAAGTCGAAACTTGTTTAAGATGGTCGAACTGTTCAGATGCAGCCTTAGGCCGCGCCGCGACAAATGGGTCCACGCCGCGGCATTTCAAGCAAACCAGGATCAGAAAGTGAGTTAAGGAGGGTTGATTTTCCCGTTGTATGTCGTGCCGCGACGAGTTAAGCCGCGCCGCGGCAGTACTGCTGGACAGACTCCGGTTTTAGCTCAAATTAAATGGCTTTAAGGGGCAAATTGGTAATTTGGCGTATAAATCTGATGGGAGCATTAAATCCCAACCACTCATCCATTTCATTTAATTTCTTTTCTCTTTTCTTTCCAATTTCTCTCCCAAAACTTAAAACCCATTTGGATTGAAAGTGAGATTTGAGAGTGAAGGATTGAGGGTTGATCTTTGGAGCAAGAATTAAAGTTGTTCCTTGTATCTCTAGCTACGCGTTGATAGTCTCGATAAGTTCTAACTCTAAGTTTTGAGTTTTAATTGGTTAATGGCTAGGGTTTTGGTTACTAGAGACTTGTTTGACCCATTTGAGGGTAAAATGGGCGAATTTGGGTTATGTTGTTGCAATGAAACCCTAATAGCCACAAGCTAGGGTTTGGTCTAACGAAAATAGGATTTGTAAGTGTTAATGGTGTTGTTAAGCATTAAACACTTGTTAAAATGTTGTTGAAATGGTAAATAGGTCATGTTTGACAAGTTTGGTAGTGTAAGAGTTAAAATGGGTCAAAAATTGACCTAGTTTGGGTGAATTGAGTATGAATTACCCTAAGTTGGTGCTAGTTGAATTTACTAGACTTTAATTCACTAGCTTTAGTGATTAAAGTCAGTCTTGGCCATTTAAGGGCGGTTTTGGTGTGGTTGAGTCATTTAATGCGAATCGGGTCATTAAATGCTCAAGTATGTGTAATGTGGTTAATTCCACTAGTTGTGTAATTGAATGTGTACTTATGTATTAGGTACGTTGCCTTGAAGTTTCGGAAGTGCATAATCATCACCGAAGTGTTAAGGTGAGTGGAATAATTATATGCGTGCATATATGATGTATTTATTTGTGTAGTTGAGTTGTGAAGTGTCGACGTGTTAAGACACCACTCCTCACGTGGCGAGTGAAGTGTCGATGTGCTAAGACACCACTCGGGATGAAGTGTCGAAGTGTTAAGGCACCACCCGGGGTGAAGTATCGACGTGTTAAGATGCCACCCGTGGGGTTAGTGTACGAAGTGTTAAGTGCACTAATGGTTGTTATGAACTCCGACAGTCTTTAAACACCGTTCCCTCGTTCGTTTGGTTAACCATGGTTGTGTGTGTATGGATTGTAGCACATTATATTGTTTAAACTATATGCTATTGTTATGCTAGCTCGTATGGTGAAAGGTTTAGTATTATACTTGTGATGGTATGATTACTTATAATGCTAGCTTGTATGCGGTAAATGCGTAAGTGATTGCAAGTAAGTAGGTTGTATATGTAAATGTATAATTGTTGCACTCACTAAGCATTAGCTTACCCCTCTCGTTGTTTATCTTTTAGATGCAGGCGTGGACAAGGGCAAGGGGGTTGTTGGGCACTAGGTGTCCCTTGATGATGTTATGTTGGAGCTTTTGGAAGTTGGCATACGTTTTGGGTAGTTTAGTCCCAAACTATGCTCGAAGGGTCGTTTGGATTATAAACTATCATTTGTAGTTGGTCAAACTTGTATCACATTCGTTAACGGCCTTGGTACCTTTTGTAAAACGTTTAAATTGTTGTATGTTTAAATGGAACTTGTGATTTGGTTTACACGTTTAATTGGCGCGTAAATGTGTATTATTTTTTTAAAAAAAAAATTTATCGTATGGAATACGGGTTGGGTTGTTTCAAATTTAAAGGGAGAAGCCAAAGATTGGTTAGAATCGTTACCCGAAGGAGCGATTGACACATGGGATGTTTTAGTTGAGAAATTTCTTAAAAGATTCTTTCCGACATCTAAAGCCGTAAGACTTCAAGGAGAAATTGTTACGTTCGTGCAAAAGCCAAATGAAACATTATATGAGGCGTGGACATGATTCAGAAAGTTGTTGAGAGGATGTCAACACGGTTTAGACACTTATCAAATAGTACAAATATTCTACCAAGGTGTCGTCGTTGCTACACGAAAAGACATCGACACAGTAGCTGGTGGTTCTATTATGAAGAAAACCGCAACCGAAGCTCAAAAAATTATTGATAACACAGCCTCCCACTCACATGAGTGGCATCAGGAAAAATATATTTTTCGTTCATCTAAAGTGGCTAGAGCCGATTCTAGCCATGAGTTTGATTCCGTTTCCGCAAAAATAGATGCTTTCGAAAGACTAAAGGAAAAGATGACTAAAGATATTCATGCAATACGAATTAGTTGTGAGCAATGCGGTGGACCACACTTAACAAAAGATTGTCACATTGAACAAACGATGGAACAACGTGAGAATGTTTCCTACATGAACCAAAGGTCGGGAAATAATTATCAAAATAATTATCAACCGCTAAGGCCAAACTTCAATCGTAATCAAAACATTCTTTACAATCCAAATGGACCCAACAATAACTCGTACAACCAACAAGGTCCGAATAACCAACCAACTCAAAACAACACTTTCAATCAACAAAGACCTAGCTTGTATAAACCACTACAACAAACCGAAGAGAAAAAGCCAAATCTGGAAGAAATGATGGCAAAGCTAATGGAATCTCAAACACAATTTATTACATCTCAAACCCAAATAAATGAGAGGTTTGATCAGTCATTTAGAACTCAACAAGCTTCCATTCTGAATCTAGAAAAACACGTAGGTACTCTTGCTAGCATGATGAGTGAGAGGGAACAAGGAAAGCTACCAAGTAATACTGAAGTAAATCCTCGAAATGAGAATGTTAATATGGTGTCAACAAATTCTGAAAAACCATCATCAGAAGATGGGAAGGTTATCGATGTGAGTAACAATGAAGAAGTTACAACACCACCACCACCACCCGAGTATGTAAAGCCAGTGGTGGCACCATACAGACCACCCATCCCGTTTTCAAGAAAAGGAGTTGAGTATGAGCAAGTAATAGGCAATAAAGTTTATGATACCTCTGGAAAGAAGAAGAAGAATAAGAAAGTGCAAGAAACAAAAACTGTAAAAGTAAGCCTGGTGAAGACAGTTCCACCAAAACCTCCACCCAGGGTGGGTGATCCGGGTGAATTTATTATTCCTTGTCTACTTAGTGATTGTGTCATGTATGATGCACTAGCAGATTTAGGTGCAAGTGTGAGTGTAATGCCTCTTTCATTATATAAGAGATTAGGAGTAGGTGAGTTAAGTCCAACAGAGATGAGTGTTCGACTCTTTGATCAAACCATTAGGCACCCAGTTGGAATTGTTGACAATCTACCCATTCAAGTAGGTAATTTAACCTTTCTAGTTGAATTTATTGTCATTGATATAGAAGAGGACTCAAACATTCCTCTAATTTTAGGTCGACCATTCTTAGCATCCACCATAACGTTATTTGATGTAAGAGAGGGTAGAATGACACTTAGTGATGGTGAAAAATCGGTCACCTTTGTGATTCGAAAGACTAAATCTCCACCAACCAAAACAGTTGAACTAACAAAAACGATTGGTAAGAACCATGTTGTTTTACCAACTCCAACGGTAGTGCTTAACAATAATAAAACGCCTAAGTGTGGGGAAAATGAAGTAACACCTAATGATGCCCTGATAACAAAGAACCCCGTTGTTGATACGAAATTAAATGACTCCGTTATTAACAGTTCAATGAAGAAACTTATTAAACGAATTCGCGATGCTAGAATTAAGGGGAACTTTAAGTTATGTAACCGGTTAGTATCCAATATATCGCCTAAAGAAAAGGCGAAACTAGTTGAATTTGTAGATATTCAGGAATCTGACCAATGGCTTAAAGCAAAAGTCACAGATATGCAAGTTGATTATGGTCCAAGAGAAATTGACGATGAAGTTAATCACAATTTCGACACCACAGCTACCTAAGTGTGGGGAGATTCAAATGTTCTAAAAAGAAAATGCTGTCTAGATTTAGTTGTTATGTTCTCGTGTAGTTCCGAGAATGGAATCCGATTGGTCTTTTCCACTAGCAGACACTAAAGAACTAGTTTTCTCTCCCCATTCTGAATTTTTTGTTTTGTAGGTTTTGTATAAAATTAATATGTTTTTTATTTTTAAATTTAAGTTTTGTGTGAATTTAAAAACAAAATTTACTTTATTTCATTAAGTTTAAAAAAATGATTTCTAAAATTCGTCGTAAGTTAAAGACTAGATCAGAGAATCGAAATTGCTTTACCCAAAGACGGGGCGAAAAATTTTGTTATCATTATTTTTAATATTATTGATCTAAAGTATACCAAAAAAAAAAATTTAAAAAACCCAAAAATCTTTGTTTTTAAAACAATCACTTTAAAAACAAAAAATTTTAAATTTTGTCGAGGGACGGACTAGGTAAACGTACCGAAACTACCTAAAGTAAAAGGAAATAAAATTTTAAAAAAATTATTCATTTAAATTATTTTAATAAATAAAGGTTTTATAAAAAAAAAATATATATATATATATATTATATATATGTTTGTAGTTTATCTTATGTACAAAACAAGGTAAAACAGCGCATTTTCAAAGACTGACATTAAAGTTCAGCAAAAGCTACTAATTTTGACGACAAGACGCAAAATATCAAATATGATATAAAATAATATGTTTGCAAACTCGATAATTTTAATCACTTTTCTACACTAATCATCCTCATGAATTTATAACTATAGTCTGATTTCATGCAAATGAGGGCATTGCATGATCTCAAGTGTGGAGAAGGGTTATAAATTCTCTCGGGTTTACACTTAGTTTAATTGCCAAATTTTGTGAAAATTTGAAAAATTTTCAACTAAATGAACTCAAAATCATGTTTATACATATTTATGAACGATAAAACTAGGTGAATACCGAAATTATTGTTACCTCGGAGAGAACATAAATTGAGAAACAACCCAAAACGTTTGAATTCATTTAAAATGGAATAGAAGAGAATAAAAAGGCAAAGAAAAGAATAAATAAAAGCTAAGTGTGGGAAGAATTTACCAAGTTCTTTAAAACATATATCATATATTTTGTACAAGATTATTGCAGGTACTTTTGCTTTGGACTAAACTAATCAGTTTTACCCGATTTACTGTAATGTATTTGAAAGAAAGATGGATCTACACGATGAATCAATTCCATCATTAAAAGAAAGTAAAGTCTTCCAAAAAAGACACGCGCTTCTTGATTTAGGTCAGGAAGCTGTCGTCCAGACCAGCTATATGTTGACGAAAAATCTAGAAAAGTCATCTCTAGAATCAGTAGAAAATCCACGGACCTCAGCATCAAACAGGGTCGACAAGTGGTCAGACTTATCCTAACCATGAGAGGATCTATCTCGTAAAATGGGGAGGGCGCTGTGACGACCCGAAAATTTCCGATCAAATTTAAACTTAATCTTTATATGATTTCGACACGATAAGCAAAGTCTGTAATATTGAGTCTCAAAAATTTTGAACTATTCTCATATATTCAATTAACCCTCGACCATTTTTTGATGATTCACGAACCACTATTTGTAAATAGGCACATATATATTTTAAATATATGAATATATAATAATAATTTAAAATATAAATTAAAATATTATACGAGTTAATTAATTATGTAAAACAAAATAAAAATATAATGTTATAATAATTATTATTTAAAAGTATATCTATAAAGTATATTAAAAATAAATATTAAATATTATTATTATATTATTAATATTATTACATTATAATCTCCTTGATTGAATATAATGGAATGTATAACCGAATTGAAATTATTGAATTAAAGTTCATGTTACTCATTACATATGAATTCGTTGAATTAATATTACAAGTACTATTTGGTAGCTGTACCTAATTATTAAACTTTGAACATTACTATGTATGGTACTGTGTTTATTTGACTACTGTTTTTTTTGTTTTTCCTGACAACCCACTAGTTATGTTACATCCGATTATTTTATAATTATATTTATATATGTATATAACCCTTAAACATAAGGAGGATATAGATCACAACCATTATCAATCTTTCCCATTGTCTCTTTAATTCTGTTGAACAAACAAACCCCACCAGTTTTGTATTCTTTACTTTCTGTTACATGTTTCTATCACCCATTTAAATCCACTGAATGTATCAAACAACCACACACCTACTTGAATTATTTGACATCAATCATTACCTTTTATTTGTTTGAGCTGTACAATTGATTAATACTTCGATCACTATTTTACTTTTCCTATCCATCTAAATTTAACTCTATTATACATATAGATTATATATACACATATATGATAGATAGATATATCCATCATGCTCTATATATAATCTATACATATACGTACATAAGGAGCAAATCACCTTGGTCACCCAATCTTTGCTTATTCCTATTTTGTTTTGTATTCAAACCATCATTTATGGTTTCTCTTAACATCTGAAACCCATCTTTAAATACTCATCATAACTGCTACTTGCTTATTGCTATCTTCAGTTTCGTTTTACAGCCCAACAAGAAGCACCAAAATCGCCACCATGAAAGACTGCTGATGCAACACGTTTATTTCTGTTTATGTTTCTGGTTTGCTTCAAACGTAACCCAAACATACCCAAACAAGTGCTGATACTCGTCTCTTCTATTTGAAGTTCAAACCTCCACATGATGCTATTTCGTTTTTCTTGTTTTAACCGAGACCCAACACCACCTATGATCTTTTGTTTTCTGTTTCCTAATTCGATCAAACAACCATCGAACACCTCTATGGATGCTACTGCACAACTACTATTACCATTTTCATTTATATTATTCACACAAAACAATTCACAAACCGTTACCATGTTTCGTTATTTGTTGCTGCTACACTTTGTTTCTTGTTTCTTTCGTTGCAAACCACCACAGAGATTGAACCACGATGCTACTGCAGTTTGTTTACTAACACTTCCGTTTTTATCATAAGTCGTACCACAGCCACTTACACCAAATCGTACACCCTTATTTCTTCTTCATTAAACTTGAACCATTCTATAAATTACTACTAGTTTATGTCCTCTACTGAACCACAACTATCATCAACTCTAAAACGAAACCCACGAACACATCATCCACCTGCAACTACTGCATAAATTATTGATTTTATTGCTTTGAAATTTCTGTTTCTATCACCTTTTACTGCTGCTGCTACAGATCCTATTTCTTTTTCTTTTCGTTACAGTAACAATTACATATGATGAAGATTGAAGAAGAATAAAGATAATGATGAGGTGATTGTTGATGTGGACTGCTTATTTGTTTTCTACTTCCACTTCTATTACCAGCTGTAAATGGCTCCCACTTTTACCCTGGCCGACAATTTGCAAACCCCAATTATGATTAATTAAATACGATGGCTAAACTACCCTCAAACTCTTTAGTCGTTCAGAGTATTTACTTGCTTGGATCGATTAATACTAACTTTTTTTGTTTAGGCCTGCAAGTGGACTAGTACCATGAATTTGGGTCACTAATTGGGTTTAGATAATTTAAATCTCTTTTGGGCCATCGAATTTTTTTTAAACAAACTGTGACATTCTTGGATTGTTCCTGCTAATCGAACAGTAGGATCTACTACTGTGTTTCTGTTTTTAATTCTAGCTAAAACCCACTGTAAAGATGAACAAAGATAACGAAGCTTGATGATTAACTTATGATCCGAAGGGTGATATAAATCGTGATCCGTGATGATCATGATTGAATCACGATGATTTAATGATGATGACGGTTAGAAGAATGATGATGATAGAGATGTGATGATACCGTAAAGATGATGCCTTAATCGTTACTTATTCTTTCTTTCTGATCGAGAAAACCCAAAACCCTATCACCCTTTTGTAAAACTGTCGCTTCATGAATCTGCAAGAACGAGCTTTTATTGTTTGATGTAATGGGCTGCTTAATGGATCTAGTTACAAAACAAATGGACTATTATAATGGGTTCCTCTTAAATATTAATAGACTTGTCATGTTGGGCTTCTAGGCTCATGAGTTAATTATCATAATAAACATGTGAAGATGTTGGGCCATGGACTTGTTTTGGTTATTAGACGGGCTCGCTAGACTTGTTCATTCGTTTAGCCGAAGGTATAAACTTTAAACCTAAACTTATCAATTTGATCGTTAATATGAAAATATTTGTATGTATTAACAAATCCAAACCGAACTAATAATATGAATATGAGTATGGTTATGAATTTAGTTAAGATAATTGTGTATGTATATCCAAGAAGAAAAATTATAAGTATAACTATGATTACGATAATATAAATTATGATTTGAATGAATTATTAATAAGTATTATTATTAGTATTATTACTGTCATTATTTTTATTATCATTATTATTATTATTATTATTATTATTATTATTATTATTATTATTATTATTATTATTATTATTATTATTATTATTATTATTATTATTATTATTATTATTATTAGAATTGCCATTATTTTTATCATTATTATTATTATTATTTTTTTTACATTAATATTATTATTATTAATATTATTATTATTAATATTATTATTATTATTATTATTATTATTATTATTATTATTATTATTATTATTATTATTATTATTATTATTATTATTATTATTATTATTATTATCATAAAAAGATACAACTTTTTACGTATTATTTATTATTATTATTTTATCAAATAACTATTAGTTATATAAAACTATACCTAATACATAAAACATAATTATATTTTATTAAAATATATAAAATGAATATATTTATGAAACATATAAGTTAGCAATATGAAAATGTTATCACTAATAATATATTAATTCGTTTGATTACCATTATATGTGTTAATATATATATAAATGATATAGGTTCGTGAATCTGAGGCCAACCCTGCATTGATCAGTTGTTCAATGCCGTCATATGTATTTTTACTACAAAATACAGTATTGTGAGTTTCATTTGCCTTTTTTCCCTTTATATTTTTGGGCTGAGAATACATGCGCAATTTTTTATAAATGTTTTACGAAATGGACACAAGTAATCAAAACTACATTATATGGTTGAATGGTCGAAATCGAATATGCCCCTTTTTATTAAGTCTGGTAATCTAAGAATTAAGGAACAGACACCCTAATTGACGCGAACTCTAAAGATAGATCTATCGGGCCCAACAAGCCCCATCCAAAGTACCGGATGCTTTAGTACTTCGAAATTTTTATCATGTCCGAAGGAGATCCCAGAATGATGGGGATATTCTTAGTTGCATATTGTGAATGTCGGTTACCAGGTGTTCAATCCATATGAATGATATTTTTGTCTCTATGCATGGGACGTATGTTTACGAGAAATGGAAATATGAAATCTTGTGGTCGATTAAAATTATGAAATGATTATTTATGTTAAACTAATGAACTCACCAACCTTTTGGTTGACACTTTAAAGCATGTTTATTCTCAGGTACGAAAGAAATCTTCCGCTGTGTAATTGCTCATTTTAAAGATATTACTTGGAGACATTCATGACATACTTCAAAAGACGTTGCATTCGAGTCGTTGAGATCATCAAGATTATTATTAAATCCGTTATAGTTAGATAAATTATAAAATGGTATGCATGCCGTCAACTTTCATTGTAATGAAAGATTGTCTTTTCAAAAACGAATGCAATATTTGTAAAATGTATCATATAGAGGTCAAATACCTCGCGATGTAATCAACTGTTGTGAATCATTTATAATCAATATGGACTTCGTCCGGATCGATTAGGACGGGTCCTTTCAGTTGGTATCAAAGCAGAGGTCTTAGCGAACCAGGTCTGCATTATTGTGTCTAACTGATAAGTCGTTAGGAGGCATTAGTGAGTCTGGACTTCGACCGTGTCTGCATGTCATAAGTTTTGCTTATCATTTCTAGTCGGAAGCCATTTGCTTATCATCCTTAGTAAATTACCTGCTCATTATTCTTAGTGTAGATACATCTTATTGCATTGACTGCATGAAAAGTGTATAGACAAAAATTCATATCTTAGCGTATCTGCTAATTCATATCTTAGCGTATCTGTTATTGTTATCTTTGCCTGACAACTTCCGTAGATTCCTTCGTAACTTATGAGATTTTAGTATTATATATGTATATGTAAATTATGTATCGCAGGATACTAATCTACATCCTATAATCTATTTCTTATCGAAAATCCTTCATCTGATCGTACGAGATGAATCCCTCAACTAGATCGAGTCCCTCGGATTCTGACAGCTATTCCGATAGTTATCCCGACAGTTATTCAGAATGGATAGTCATCTAAGCTCCGGAAGCAACGACACCAGAATGAATCAACCAATCATCCATCCCTAATTCATCTGATGGATTCATAGTCGATTTGATCAATGGAGACGCGCAGAAGGCGATTCCATCCACTAACCGAATTCACCTTTTGGCGAAGAACCTGAAGCATTTACCGGCGAACCTGTTCGTAACACCATTTCACCCTCATTTCCCAAATATCTCGCCACGACTATATCATAACTCAGATTCTAAACCTTATTCATCCGCTCGTTCCGACCGACAATCATCCCGGGGTAATCGAAGAAGTCAACGAGCTTCGCGCTCGAGTAATCAATTTGGAGAACATGGTGCAAAACTTACCAGCTTCAGCAACATCACCGGCATCAATAAAACCATCAGTAACCACACCAGTACCATCAACAATCCACGCCTCGACACCTCATTCTGTACCTCGAATATAATTATTGTTCTACGAATCGTTCTACATCATTTATCTTCGTTCGACATGGTGATTATGTAATCTCTAATATGTTAGAGATATATATATATATATATATATATATATATATATATATATATATATATATATATTCATTCTTGTTCTAACGATAAATCAAATGAGTTTAATATCATATTGACTCATTAAATCCATGATTACATCTGAAGAAAATATATATGTATATATGTTTTCAAAAAGATTGTAATTAAAAATTCTTTTGTACAAAACTGTTAATGGTGAAAATATTTTAACGGGTAGGTAATACCCGAGGAATATTTAAATTTCACATTAATAAGTTACACTGTATATTCTTCGAATCTGATTCAACAGTTATTCACTATCCTATTTACAACCACCGAGATACGTATCCGTTCACCAAAGAATAACTATTTTCATTCAAATTCAATTTCATATTTGGATTTTGACCTATCAGAATCCAACAAGTGGCATAATGAAGAAATAATGGACACAATAAAAATTGATTAGAAACAGACTAATTAACAATATTAAATTTTATTAAGAAACCACGCTAACAAAATCCTAGCTAACTGTTCCTAGCTAACTGTTAATTCCGTATTACATTTTATTTATCGCAATTTAATTATCGCAATTTATTTTATCGCAATTTATATTCTCGCAATTTTATTTATTGTCATTTAATTTCTGTTATTTACTTTACGCACTTTATTTATCGTCATTTAATTTCTGTTATTTATTTTACACACTTTAAATATCGGGACACGTATACAAGGTTTTGACATATCATATCGACACATCTATATATATTATTTGGAATCACCATAGACACTCTATATGCAGTAATGATCGAGTTCTCTATACAGGGTTGAGGTTGATTCTATAATAATATATATACTTTGAGTTGTGATCGAGTCTGAGACATGTACACGGGTCACGATATGTATTAATTAATTCAAATATTATATATTAAACTATATATGAATTATTGGAATATTATTAGTGGACTATCAATATTGGACAATTAAAATGAATTAAAATATTGATTATAACTTATGAAACTAAACAATTCTTCAAGTTGCCACTTGATTTCATCTTAAACCTTAATTGTACCTTGACGATTCCAATCTGCATTCAAACTTTCATAATTCTTGAAAATACCTCAATCGATAGGATGAACCAACCGCACTTCATCTACGGAAGAAAAGATTGATACATATAGTTATACACCTGAAAACACTCGGAACCTGAGTAAACGTTTAACACATATCTGTGCTAGCTTTTTTGGCGTTGTTATTACCGAAAATAACTTTGCAATCCCTTTCCAAAATTAGTCAATTTTGTCACAGCTCCAGCAAGTCAACTTCGATTTTCTTTCGGATTAACCTTATTATAATCTTGATATATATATGCGTGCTCTTTTGTTATTACCGGGGAACCTTTTATATTCCACCATATTATCGTCAGCGTTTAATCATCTAAAAACACAATTCTCTTGAAATCACCTCAGATCGATAACTAATGATTCAGATATGGTAGCAGTAAATGTAGAGGAATCAGCAATCAATACTTTGAAAACTCACCGTATATCTACATTAACAGTTATATGTATAACATTTATCTCTTAGAATTATGATCCTTCATTCTGAAATTCTGAAAAGCACCCAGTCTGTAATTCAATACTCTGAATGTTGAAAAAGCTGAATGAAGCAGCAGTAACTGTAGACAACAGTAAACAACCTTAAACATCGGAAGTTTTGATGGTAAAGAATAGTATGTTGGAAAAGCTCAGAAAAGTTGAAAACTAGAAAACGGATTGAGCTAACCACGAAGGAAACCAAGGACAAATACAAGGACCAAACCCTGTATTCAAAGAATCCAGGTAATTCTGGATCCGATGAAACCTTCAACGAATATCTAGCTTCGTACTCATGTTAAAATCTAGCGCAAAATCTTTCTTTATCAACCATCGAACTTAGAAATTTCAAAATATCATCATCAATATCTTCGATATTTCTGAGGATATTTTCATAAATATTCTCGTCCGAAATATATACCTCTTCGTGCTTCCTGTGTATCATTATATTGGAAACATTCAATAGAAAATTTAGTACCGAAAAGCAGATTATGCGAAACTATGAAGAAAGCTGTGGACAAACCACAAAGAATAAGTTTGACTTTAAAGAATCCAAATAATTCAGTGTCTGCTGAAGTCTTTAGTGAATATCTTGCTCCTTACTCTAAACCCTTGCAGGCACTAGTTTCTATCATCCGCTGATCTTAGATATTCCGAGATATTATCGTATCTTTCATTATAAATATCCTCCATATTTCTGGAGATATTTTTATAACTATTCTTATCTGAAATCATTAATCTCTTCGTGCTATTAGTATTACATCATAAAGAAACTGTTAGTTTCTATAATCTGTAAACTTTCGAGCTTAAAATATGAATGTTATGGAAGTAATGTTGGGAACTGATGCATGAATTAGTATAATATAATGACACTTGATCAACGTGATTATATTACAGTAAGTCATGCTGAGTTTCTAATGGGACATGATGATTCACAGTCCATAATGTCATCGCGTGCCATGTTACATAACTCTTTCATTCTAATTAACTTCTGAACATATCAAGAAAATATATTCTTGATAGTTCTGTTCTCAGTGATTCTGGTAATTTGACAAATCAAATCGTGCGATTTTGTTCTTTCTCGTTTAGAACATTAAGTTCATTCGGAACTCCACACCTACGAATTCTGGACCGTTACTTGCTTTACTAGAGGTCGGGAGGATAATAAAAAGGCAGAGAGCTCCAAAATATAAGAGAAAATATAAAGCTCAATAATAACACGGAGGTTACAAACCATGGATATTAATACGAATGGTAACATAAAGACACGGTATAATTAAGAATAGTATTCCCCCGAAGGCACTAGTAGAAGTAAACAGATCTTTTGGTGGAAGATTGAAAAGAAGGATGATAGATACATAGATAGGAAAATATCAATAATCAAAAACTGGATGGAGCATTTCCACAATATTTTAGAAGTCGGAATAGAGGAAGAAAGTATAAGAATGGTGAAATTAATGGAACGGAAGGAGTTCATTTATAGTGAAAATACCAGATAAAGAAATCAAGGCAGATTTCCGCATTAATTATAGAGATCTTAATTTTCTTATTCGCCGAAGAATCAAATCTTTTAGATTTCGAAGATTTTCTTTAAATCCTCTGAATTCCGGAATTCAACCATGACTAGTGAAAAGTTATGATGAAACTTGCCTATCTCATTTTACTATTTAGTGATAGCTTCATTCGTACGCTTCGAGTGATTAAATCGTTTTATCTATATTATTCAATAATGATAAAACTCTATTTATCAATTAATATTCGTCATGAAAACATTCTTATTGTTAGTTATGACGACCCCACTCAAATTTCGGGACGAAATTTCTTTAATGGGTAGGTACTGTGACGACCCGGAAATTTCTGATCAAATTTAAACTTAATCTTTATATGATTTCGACACGATAAGCAAAGTCTGTAATATTGAGTCTCAAAAATTTTGAACTATTCTCATATATTCAATTAACCCTCGACCATTTTTCGATGATTCACGAACCATTATTTGTAAATAGGTACATATATATTTTAAATATATGAATATATAATAATAATTTAAAATATAAATTAAAATATTATACGAGTTAATTAATTATGTAAAACAAAATAAAAATATAATGTTATAATAATTATTATTTAAAAGTATATCTATAAAGTATATTAAAAATAAATATTAAATATTATTATTATATTATTAATATTATTACATTATAATCTCCTTGATTGAATATAATGGAATAAATAACCGAGTTGAAATTATTGAATTAAAGTTCATGTTACTCATTACATATGAATTCGTTGAATTAATATTACAAGTACTATTTGGTAGCTGTACCTAATTATTAAACTTTGAACATTACTATGTATGGTACTGTGTTTATTTGACTACTGTTTTTTTTGTTTTTCCTGACAACCCACTAGTTATGTTACATCCGATTATTTTATAATTTTATTTATATATGTATATAACCCTTAAACATAAGGAGGATATAGATCACAACCATTATCAATCTTTCCCATTGTCTCTTTAATTCTGTTGAACAAACAAACCCCACCAGTTTTGTATTCTTTACTTTCTGTTACATGTTTCTATCACCCATTTAAATCCACTGAATGTATCAAACAACCACACACCTACTTGAATTATTTGACATCAATCATTACCTTTTATTTGTTTGAGCTGTACAATTGATTAATACTTCGATCACTATTTTACTTTTCCTATCCATCTAAATTTAACTCTATTATACATATAGATTATATATACACATATATGATAGATAGATATATCCATCATGCTCTATATATAATCTATACATATACGTACATAAGGAGCAAATCACCTTGGTCACCCAATCTTTGCTTATTCCTATTTTGTTTTGTATTCAAACCATCATTTATGGTTTCTCTTAATATCCGAAACCCATCTTTAAATACTCATCATAACTGCTACTTGCTTATTGCTATCTTCAGTTTCGTTTTACAGCCCAACAAGAAGCACCAAAACCGCCACCATGAAAGACTGCTGATGCAACACGTTTGTTTCTGTTTATGTTTCTGGTTTGCTTCAAACGTAACCCAAACATACCCAAACAAGTGCTGCTACTCGTCTCTTCTATTTGAAGTTCAAACCTCCACATGATGCTATTTCATTTTTCTTGTTTAAACCAAGACCCAACACCACCCATGATCTTTTGTTTTCCGTTTCCTAATTCGATCAAACAACCATCGAACACCTCTATGGATGCTACTGCACAACTACTATTACCATTTTCATTTATATTATTCACACAAAACAATTCACAAACCGTTACCATGTTTCGTTATTTGTTGCTGCTACACTTTGTTTCTTGTTTCTTTCGTTGCAAACCACCACAGAGATTGAGCCACGATGCTACTGCAGTTTGTTTACTAACACTTCCATTTTTATCATAAGTCGTACCACAGCCACTTACACCAAATCGTACACCCTTGTTTCTTCTTCATTAAACTTGAACCATTCTATAAATTACTACTAGTTTATGTCCTCTACTGAACCACAACTATCATCAACTCTAAAACGAAACCCACGAACACATCATCCACCTGCAACTACTGCATAAATTATCGATTTTATTGCTTTAAAATTTCTGTTTCTATCACCTTTTACTGCTGATGCTACAGTTCCTATTTCTTTTTCTTTCCTTTACAGTAACAATTACATATGATGAAGATTGAAGAAGAATAAAGATAATGATGAGGTGATTGTTGATGTGGACTGCTTATTTGTTTTCTACTTCCACTTCTATTACCAGCTGTAAATGGCTCCCACTTTTACCCTGGCCGACAATTTGCAAACCCCACTTATGATTAATGAAATACGATGGCTAAACTACCCTCAAACTCTTTAGTCGTTCAGAGTATTTACTTGCTTGGATCGATTAATACTAACTTATTTTGTTTAGGCCTGCAAGTGGACTAGTACCATGAATTTGGGTCACTAATTGGGTTTAGATAATTTAAATCTCTTTTGGGCCATCGAATTTTTTTTAAACAAACTGTGACGTTCTTGGATTGTTCCTGCTAATCGAACAGTAGGATCTACTATTGTGTTTTTGTTTTTAATTCTAGCTAAAACCCACTGTAAAGATGAACAAAGATAACGAAGCTTGATGATTAACTTATGATCCGAAGGGTGATATAAATTGTGATCCGTGATGATCATGATTAAATCACGATGATTTAATGATGATGACGGTTAGAAGAATGATGATGATAGAGATGTGATGATACCTTAAAGATGATGCCTTAATCGTTACTTATTCTTTCTTTCTGATCGAGAATACCCAAAACCCTATCACCCTTTTGTAAAACTGTCGCTTCATGAATCTGCAAGAACGAGCTTTTATTGTTTGATGTAATGGGCTGCTTAATGGATCTAGTTACAAAACAAATGGACTATTATAATGGGTTCCTCTTAAATATTAATAGACTTGTCATGTTGGGCTTCTAGGCTCATGAGTTAATTATCATAATAAACATGTGAAGATGTTGGGCCATGGACTTGTTTTGGTTATTAGACGGGCTCGCTAGACTTGTTCATTCGTTTAGCCGAAGGTATAAACTTTAAACCTAAACTTATCAATTTGATCGTTAATATGAAAATATTTATATGTATTAACAAATCCAAACCGAACTAATAATATGAATATGAGTATGGTTATGAATTTAGTTAAGATAATTGTGTATGTATATCCAAGAAGAAAAATTATAAGTATAACTATGATTACGATAATATAAATTATGATTTGAATGAATTATTAATAAGTATTATTATTAATATTATTACTGTCATTATTTTTATTATCATTATTATTATTATTATTAGAATTGCCATTATTTTTATCATTATTATTATTATTATTTTTTTTACATTATTATTATTATTATTATTATTATTATTATTATTATTATTATTATTATTATTATTATTATTATTATTATTATTATTATTATTATTATTATTATTATTATTATTATTATTATTATTATTATTATTATTATTATTATCATAAAAAGATACAACTTCTTACGTATTATTTATTATTATTATTTTATCAAATAACTATTAGTTATATAAAACTATACCTAATACATAAAACATAATTATATTTTATTAAAATATATAAAATGAATATATTTATGAAACATATAAGTTAGCAATATGAAAATGTTATCACTAATAATATATTAATTAGTTTGATTACCATTATATGTGTTAATATATATAAATGATATAGGTTCGTGAATCTGAGGCCAACCCTTCATTGATCAGTTGTTCAATGCCGTCATATGTATTTTTACTACTAAATACAATATTGTGAGTTTCATTTGCCTTTTTCCCTTTATATTTTTGGGCTGAGAATACATGCGCAATTTTTTATAAATGTTTTACGAAATGGACACAAGTAATCGAAACTACATTATATGGTTGAATGATCGAAATCGAATATGCCCCTTTTTATTAAGTCTGGTAATCTAAGAATTAGGGAACAGACACCCTAATTGATGCGAACTCTAAAGATAGATCTATCGGGCCCAACAAGCCCCATCCAAAGTACCGGATGCTTTAGTACTTCGAAATTTATATCATGTCCGAAGGAGGATCCCGGAATGATGGGGATATTCTTAGTTGCATATTGTGAATGTCGGTTACCAGGTGTTCAATCCATATGAATGATATTTTTGTCTCTATGCATGGGACGTATGTTTACGAGAAATGGAAATATGAAATCTTGTGGCCTATTAAAATTATGAAATGATTATTTATGTTAAACTAATGAACTCACCAACCTTTTGGTTGACACTTTAAAGCATGTTTATTCTCAGGTACGAAAGAAATCTTCCGCTGTGTAATTGCTCATTTTAAAGATATTACTTGGAGTCATTCATGACATACTTCAAAAGACGTTGCATTCGAGTCGTTGAGATCTTCAAGATTATTATTAAATCAGTTATAGTTAGATAAATTATAAAATGGTATGCATGCCGTCAACTTTCGTTGTAATGAAAGATTGTCTTTTCAAAAACGAATGCAATGTTTGTAAAATGTATCATATAGAGGTCAAATACCTCACGATGTAATCAACTGTTGTGAATCATTTATAATCAATATGGACTTCGTCCGAATGGATTAGGATGGTTCCTTTCAGGCGCCATGAAAATTAGCTTGATAAGACTTATGAATCAGACTCCCATAAAGGATAATCTCCTTAAAGATTAAAAATTAGCATTTAAGCCTGATATTACTCAATCCTTGAGATTGACCTTAAAGATTGAGAATTACAAACTCATGGAATTCAATGATATCTAAACTCGAGCTTGAACGAGAAAATATTTTGATCAAATTAAAAGTGATTTGTTTTATGAAAACCTATTTTCAATACGTTCATTACCATTGAACATAAAATCCTAGGAATTCACCTGGAATTTATTAGGTCACCTGAACCAAATCGGGTGTCAACTTTAAGAACGGTGGTTGCATAGCATGGTCAAAGACAGGACCTTGTGCCAGACCGAAAAATTATAGGGTGATCTTTGCTATTGCTCCTACAAAGGATAGTAATTGCATTCGTCACGTTCTGGACCATGAACATCTGCATGTCATTAGACATTGCCTTAACAGTTGCTTGTTCCACGCTTTCCTTTACAACCAGACGGTAGTTTACCAAAAGGTAATATACGGAACAAGTATACTGGACGTGTTGCTTTCCTAATACAAGGTTAGCAAGTGGGTGACACAAAACCACAAGTTTTGAGCTAAAATTGTCAAATCTGAAACTCACAAAACCCATAAATATATTTTGCAAACACCGGTGAAGGGTTATTCCGGAAAACTTATCTAGGGTAAAAGCTAGAATGAATTTTCAAAAGATCAAATATTTTCATAAAGATTCAATTTCCTTAAAGGATCTACATTTTCATAGTCATGTGGGACTATAAACCACATCGTTACTATCATTGTTTATACCGCCGTATTAAAATCACTGATGTATAAAGTGTGAGAATAAAAAAGTGATTCGAGTGAAGGTGATTTAATTTCAAGTTCTGTATTGCTTGAAGACAAGCAAGGTTCAAGTGTGGGAATATTTGATAATGCTAAAAAGGAACATATATTTAGTATCAATATCCTTCCAATATGTAAAGCTTTTAGTTACTATTGTTCTATTTTTATGTAATAATCGTTTAAATAAATAAGTGCGAAGACAAAAGAAGAAAACGACGATTTGAAGACGCAAATGACCAAAAAGCTCAAATGTACAAGATATAAATCAAGTGGTTCAATTTATTGATGAATAATGTCTAAAAATGACAAAAGTACAAGCCGCGAAACGCAAAGTACAAGATATCTAAGCATGCGAAAAAGTGTTCGAAAATCCAGAACCGAGACATGAACCGAGCATCAACGCGTGAGTCAACGGAGCTAAAATTACAAGTCAACTATGCATAAGAATATAATATAATATATATATAATTATATAAATTATATATATTTATTAATTATGTCGACAAGCAAATGGCCAAAAATTGGTGAGCTGGAATCCGAAGCTTCGCACTCGTGGAGCTGTGAGGCACAAAACCTCCGCACTCGCGGAGCAGCCAAATTCAAAATCTGCCTATAAAAGGCACGAGCTTCTGCCGAATCCAACACCCTTTTTCTTTTCCTTTCTCAGTTTATATTTATATTTATAATTATAATTATAAGTTTAATTTAAGATTAATAATAAATTATGGTTTAGTTGGGTTATTGTAAGAAATATTTTACGGGTTTTAAGTCAGAACTCTGTCCGTGTAACGCTACGCGATTAATCACCACTGTAAGCTATGTTCTTCCTTTTTAAATTAATGTCTCGTAACTAAGTTATTATTATGCTTATTTGAGCTGAAGTAATCGTGATGTTGGACTAAATATTAAAGACGGGGTTATTGGATTTTGTACCATAATTGAGGTTTGTACAAAAGACCGACACTTGTGGACATTGGACTATGAAGTATTAATAGATGGGGGGTATTGTCTAATCGAATGACAACTCATTGGAATCTGTCGAACCTATCTTCAAATTAGTTAATCTAATAATTATTAAATAATTATGCATGTCCTATTTAGTGACATTTATACGACATCTTTTACGATCATTTAATTAATTATTCGGGTTGGGTAATTGATTATTCACACTGATCAAGTGGGTAAATTAATGTTCATATCTTATTAAAATAGGGGTGGATTACATACAAGGGTAATTGGTGTAATTGTTAACAAAGTATTAAAACCTTGGATTATACGCAGTCGATAACCTGGTGTAATCATTAAACAAAGTATTAAAACCTTGTTACAGTTCGAATCCCTAATTAGTTGGAATATTTGACTTCAGGAATAAGGTTAATTTGACGAGCATTTTATAATTATGACCAATGGACTATTATGGATAAAAACCAGATAGGTATCAAATAAATCCAGGACAAAGGACAATTAACCCAGATAAATAAATTAAAATCAAAACGTCAAACATCATGATTACGGAAGTTTAAATAAGCATAATAATTTTATTTCATATTTCATCGTACCTTTATTTACTGTCATTTTAATTACTGCAATTTACTTTATCGCAATTTAAATTCTGTCATTTATATTATCGTTATTTATCTTTACGGTTTATTTAAAATCGACAAACCGGTCATTAAACGGTAAAATCCCCTTTTATAATAATATTACTATATATAATTATATATATTTTATATAAATATAGTTGTTAAAAATAGTACGTTATCGCTAGCTCCCTGTGGAACGAGCCAGACTTACTAAAAACTACACTACTCTACGATTAGGTACACTGCCTATAGTGTTGTAGCAAGGTTTAGGTATATCCATTCAATAAATAAATAAATAACTTGTGTAAAATTGTATCGTATATAATAGTATTTCGTATACACCGCTGCACACATCAGCTACGCTTTGCTATTTGTCCCCTTCAATACTAGCAACTCCATAGGGCGTTGTGTCATCATTCGGATGCGCACCAAAAATGGGTTCAACATCGTGGGGTGACGTCTGCATCTGCATTACTCCTAATGCAAGGGAGCTCGTTTCCGCAGCAAATTGGGAGTTGTCACCTTCAGAATCTCTCGTGACACCTTCGATTCTTGGCTTTTTAAATTGAAAACCGCCAATGTTGTGCCTAGAAAGCGTAGCAAAAATTAACATCTATGTACAAGAAAAAGGTAATACGGATAGACGTACAACATAAACTTGTTATTAATATACACCTTCAAATAAAAGCAAATATGAAATAACGCCATACCTTGTCCTCTGAACAGAATTTATGGTTTTCTGTTCTTCCATGGCCAATATGCACGCATGTTCCCAAGGTTTAACATGACGTCATGATATGGACGCATCTCTAAGTTAGCATCTTTGCAGAGATTAAAAAGACTCTGCTCCGTTTCATCTAGAACGGGTGTCACGTTGATGTCTGCGAAATGTGAATATTGCCATGGGAGGAGTTGGGCATCATTACCAGGGATGATGGACTGGTCAATTAAGAAGTTGTCGTTTCTCTAGTCATAGAGTGACGGTGATTTCTTGGAGATGCAGAAATTGCATCTCTTCTCGAATGCGTACCATCCCTTCCCAGCGGTCGCCATTCTAAACGTTTTCCTAAATACGTTCAGACTACAAGGCATCATCTGTCCCCGAAAAAACATTTCACAAATTATTAATTTTTGATAGCCATGTGGGAGACCCTATCTGATAATATTTCAGAACTAGGTATGGCATCAGGCCGGGTTTAGGTAATCCCAGACCCGAACCCGATTAGAAAAACTCGTCCCAAACCCGAACCCGTCGGGTCCCCATTTAGTTACTAACTAGCAGGTAAACGGGTTTCCCCACAGGTATTCAGATCCTCATTTACTTACGAACTATTTGATAAATGGGTTATTCCACGGGTATTCGAGTCTTTTTTTCAGGTATACGAGCCGGGTAATAGGGTATACGGGCCGAAAAATCGGGTATACGGGCTGGGTATATGGACTCGGGTCTTTTTATGGGTATACGAGCTGGTTAATCGGGTTTGTGTCTAAAACCATACCCGAACCCGGACCCTCGGAAAATTAAAATTATCCATATACCCGACCCTATACCCATTTACCCGACCCAAAAATATAGGGTTTTGGATTTCCCCATCGGGTAAGGTTTTTTTGTTATCCCTATTTGGAACCGTCAAAACAAAATCGGTCGGTGGTAATCTCAAATTCCCAACAGTCGGCGCTTTAGTGTATAGAGAAACTTTAAGATCCAGGGGGTTATGGGACCTCTGTTCTTCTGTCACCGAAATTGGATGGTAGTCGGCCAATACTGGGTAGGCCTTTACAAACTTGCTGATATCGTCCACCGTGACAGTGCTCTTTTCTTCCTCAACATTTGCTTTTGACATTTTTACAATAACATGATAAAAATTCAACAGAGTTTTCAAACTAACCTTAATCGAATATGTGAGAAGAATCCAATTAATTCGAGATTGAATTAGGAAGAATATGAAGAGTAAAAATTCAAAATAAGGGTTTAACCCTTATTTGTAGAGGGAGTAATCGGGCTTGGCCTGATAAAACTGTCATCTGAATTGTACATGTGTTACCTAACATTGGTATATTCACCGTTGATAAGGAAAAGTAACTAAGTTACCGTTGTAACTAAACTGGTTAGGATGACGTACACCTCGGGACCAGGAACCAAGAAGGTTCACTAATTGCGGGATGTTTAATCATCAGTACGCGTCTTTTTAAGTTATTATAAAGTTTGGTCACGTGTACTTTGTGAGTCACACCCCAACCAAACTAGGGGGACTAAATGACGTGCGTCTAGAAGAACACGTCACATGCTTTGCGCATGACATTTAGTTTACTAAGCTCATATGTTTATGAGATGTTTTACAACACTTGTCACTCAAGGATAGTTCTTATAAATGGAGACGTATTCAATAATTATGTGTAGCTCTACGCTAAGCATTGCGTGACGGACCACATCCAAGGGCCTTCATCAAGCCCCATCATATTCGGTCCACGTCAGCAAACGTGGGATAACACGTGGATTGTACACTTAAGATCATAATTGCCCCGATTCTGGAATATTCTTTTAAGTGGCTATTTTGAGTTAGGGGGAAATTGGTAACCGCTAATAGTCATACTTATAAATACCGAGCTTGAGTTTCATTTGAAGGTAATAAACATTCAGTTCTCACGAACTTTATCAATCGATAATCATTATTTGGAGGCTCAAGAAAAGAAAAACAACCATAACAATCCCTTAAATCTAACTGAGATCGTTAGATCGAAGGTGAGCGCCATTATTTTATACTCGAGTCATTTTTGGCTTGATCAATCACCATTATATAGTGAAATTTGGCAATTGATAAGAAACTTTTTCTTTGGCCCTTTGAAGATTGTGATACAAACTAGATAAAACACAGAACACAATAAAAGAAGAAATAGACTATATGAATACTGTTTCTAAGTGTTTGTATGATTGTTTATATTTCGTTATATACATATATCCTTCAAATAGTGAAACAGAATAAACTAGTGTTGTTGATGTTTTCTTTTTCAGTGAAGAAAAGAACATAATTACTGAAATAGTCTACGTGATCTCCAAATTGTTGAAATAGTTCCTAAAGTTATTTTTAATCGCGATAGTCATCATGGTTTGCAGAAGTTATTGAAAGAGACCTTTTGACTAGCAATATATCATTAGATTAGGTCACACGCCATACACATGAGGGTAAATTTATCTTTTTCTAAAGATACTTTATCTTCTTCCCACCACGTATCAGTGACGCTAATTTTTTCAACACCAACATAAATCAAACTACACTTAATCATAAAAATCTCCAAATTTTTCCATGGAAACATAAATCAAACCCATCGAAATTAAAACTCAATCATAATTATTAAAATTAGAAAAAAAAACTATTAGATGGCGTTTGAATTAATATCATCCCTTACTCTCGATCCAATAGTCAAAGGAAAAGTAGTCGAAATAGCTTCTTCCATATCATCACTTACCCAAATATTTTTCATGCACCCCTACAACATATGATCTTTCATTTAATTAATCACCCTTTGAGCACAGATTTCATTCCGGAACTCAGATCTCAAATTTATTGAAGAGAACCGGACCACCACCACTGTATTATTTCGTTGTTGTTAAGCTAAACACCACCGAAATTCATCATTGGTATTTGATCTCGCAGGATTCAATGAGTACTTTCCTTTAAAACACACCAGATCTATAACACGACCTTCAGGCAACACCATCGATGGGTGTTCAAATCAATTTTTTTTTTGCAATGTGTGTTTGAGGATGTTCGATTGCCGGGTTCTGAGGTTGAATCCATTATATGTTCTCATTTTTAATCGATAGGAATTTGTTTTGAATTGATAATATGTTTGCGACGGGTGTTCAATGGGTGTTTTGATTTTAAATCCATATGCATTGGTTTTGAATGTTAGTTTTTGATATCTGATGTTGTGATCTAATTACAGAGCATTCCAACGATTTTTTTTTTAAAATGTTAATTTTATTGATTCTTGTTGCAAAAATGGAAAAAGTGGAATTTTTGTTGCAAAAATGGTAAAACCGAAGTTTGGAACTTCGGTTTTGCCATTTTCGAAGTTTCAAACTTCGGTTTTGGGGTGGTCTGTCAGCACAAACCCTAATCCGAAGTTTGGAACTTCGGTTTTGCAGATAAACAGTAAAACTGAAGTTTCAAACTTCGGTTTGCAGTCTGCTTCAACAGTCTCAATTATGGACTGAAACCTGCAACCCTAGTCTCAATTATGGACTGAAACCTGCTACCCTATCATGTCAAAATCTGATTTATCATCTTTTTTCATTTATTTATATCATCATTATCATGAACTCAAACACAAACATCACCAAGAACACAATTCAAGCATTTTAAAGTGAGTTTCAAACACCAGCAACACAATTCAAACAAATCTTAATCAGTTTCATACATCAACAATTACAAAAATGTCTATAATTCGTCCATTCATGGTTCATTTTCTTTGGGGAGGCCAAATTTCATTTCAAAATAGTTGGCTTACTTGTGATAACACAATGATTAGAAGGAGTTTTGTGTTGAACACCAAGGTTAACTGTATGCAGTTAAACCAAATGGCGTATAATTATGTAGGTGTGAGTTAAAGATCACACACGTTAAAAATGTTCTTGTGGGTTCTTTTCAATGGAAATGAATGGAAAAGTAAACTTACTGCTGATAACACTTTAGAAACAATATATTTTTATTCTCAGAATGATCCAAATTATGAGGCTCAAATTGAAATTCAGTTTGAGGAAGTTTTTTCAACCACCCAAGGTTCGGGTTATATGGATCTTATTCAAACTTTGGAGGGTGGTCCATCAACATCAAACTACCATTCAACAGTTGTTAAAGATGAACAAGAACAAAGAGATGAAGTACAAAATGTAGTAGACTCAGATGATGGTATGTCTACTACAACCGACGATATAGTTTCTGATTATAGCATTGAAGAGAATGTTTCCGGTGACGAAGGTAGAGACGAGCAAGTGAAACCACAACTGGAGCCTGGCCCAGTTTCACATTTCGGGTTTGTTAATCAAGGTGAGGGTAGTAATAGTTTTCCATTCGATGATGACCAAGAAGCTTCATGGGTTTTTTATGATAAGGAGATCGGTATTATTTCAAAAGGAATGGTGTTCCAGAACAAAGCCGAACTTATATATGCTGTTCAAAAATGGAATATACACCATACTAGAGAAATAGTTGTTACACAAAGCAAGCCGGATTATTGGAAAGCACAATGTAGAACAACTGCTCAAGTTACAAGGGTCCACAAGAAAGATACCATTGTGGCTGGAGTGTTAGTGGTTCGTCTCACAATCGATCGAAGGTATGAAAAATAACAAAATGGAAAGATGAACACACGTGTTATGGACACGTATCAGAAAACAACAATCGTTGTTTAACCTCTAGCTTAATTGCTAGTGAAATTGAACATCAAATATGTTTAAACGTTGCTTATCCTGTTGCCAACATCCAAGCCCAAATAAAAAATACATGACATGTGGATGTCCGTTACGCCAAAACATGGAATGCTAGGCGTATTGCAATCGAACAATTGTTTGGAACTTGAGAAAGTAAATTTATTCAATTACCAAATTATATAAATGAATTAGTTACTACCAATCCAGACACAATTGTTGTGTTTGAAAATGGACCTGAAATTGAAGAAGGTTTTGACACCTTTAAATTTGTGTTTTGGGCATTCGGTCCAGCCATTAAAGCATTTAAATTGTGTATTCCAATGATTTGCATCGATGGCACCCATTTGAAAGGTAGTTATAAGCAAGGTTGTAAAAGTCGCGAGTCGGGGACGCATCGGTCGAGACCTAAAAAGGACGCGTCGGCCGAGTCGGGGACGCATCGGTCGTTGACCAACGTTGACTTTATTGATAATTTCTTAAATATATATTTATATATGTGGAAAATAGTTGATTCTATACTATAAATTTGTTAAATAAGAACTTGAACTTAAATACAATCAAACTTCAAACTTAATTAATGTTACCGAGTACATAATCAGTAAGGACACAGAGAAAAGAGCGGCCCAAAAAATGAAAACAAACCCTAATTTTAAAACATATCACATCTTGACGAAAATTTGAATGATTTTGACCGTTTTGACCAACTTTGACCATCTTTGACCGAACTTTTAGCTTTGACCGTCTTTTGAGTCGTTTTCAGAAAACACGGGACGGAGAACCCAAAAAAATGACGCATCGGCCGACACGTCGGCCAAGTCGACCGACTTTTACAACACTGGTTATAAGGGTAAGTTGTTAACAGCAGTTGGCAAAAATGCTAACAATCAAATTATACATGTTGCCTTTGCACTAGTTGATGAAGAAAGTAACGAAAGTTGGGTTTGGTTTTTGCAAATGCTCCAAGAAAATGTTATTGGAAACGAAAAGTTGTGTGTCATCTTTGATCGACACCCATGTATCTTACATGTAATGGGTGCTCAAACATATGGTTGGGAACATAGGTACTGCTTGCGCCACATTCGTAGCAACTTGTTGAGCAAATACACTAAAGTGAAATCGCTCAAACACTTGTGTTGGACAGTCGGTTCAACAACAAATCAAATATTGTACAAGAATTCCTTCAGAGCCATCAAACAAGCTAGTATTGAGGCTTGGCAATATTTGCAAGATGCTGATGTAGGCAAATGGACTGTGTATAGGGACAGACAGAGGAGTCGTTGGGGTAACACAATGACAAATATTGCTGAGTCCCTTAACAATGTGTTCCGTCATGCCCGTATGATGCCGATCAAAGCGTGTATCGAATATACATTTGATTACACCAGGCAACACTTCTACGATCAAAGTCGAGATGCAAGGCTATGTAATTCACCACTTTCCAAGAACATGTTTAACGTCTTTAACGAACGGGCAAAAAGAGCTCAACGTTACAAAACAACATGTTATCACGAACAACAAGGTATCTTCAAGGTTCATTCAACTTATCAAAGAAGTGGTGAAGGTGGCACCGATTACACAGTGGAGTTTAAAGAGAAAAGGTGTTCATGTGGAATTTGGCAGCACCAAAGATTACCTTGCTCTCATGCCATTTTCGTATGTAGCCATCTAAACGAGGATATAAATAAATGCATCAGTAAAAAGTATACAACTCCTACATGGAGAGAGCAATATAGCCATCATTTTAATCCACTAAGAGATGCGAGCTACTGGACACATATACAATGGAACATTATAGCCGATCCATCAAGATTGATTAAGCACGGGGGCAGAAGTAATCAAAACGTATTAAGAACCAGATGGATGAACGTGAAAAACAAAAACTAAGGTGTGGTATATGCAGGGTTGAAGGTCACAACAGGAACACCTGTCCAACTACTAGAATGCCATAGGTTTTCATTAGTAATTTGTTGTACTTTGTTTGTTGTACTTTGTTTGTTGTACTTTGTCTGTTGTAATCGCTAATTATGTTTATGAATAAAAAAGTGTTGTTGAAATAATGAAATTGCATGTTACTAATCTTATTCAAGTTACTAATCTATTACAAGTAACTTTAATTTATAAAAGGTTTAGGTGCATAATAGTATTCACCATGACTATCATACATCATATCGAACTCTAGTGCGTCTTCAAAAACTCCAAATAAAATATACAACTCGATATTTTCTGAAAGTATACACGCTTTCCCTACTAATGTATACCATTCTTCATCATATCACATAGCTTCGGGTTCAATAACTCCTGGTTTGTAGTAGTATATGTCCATTGAACGTGAATTCTTTGGTAGCTTTTCTCGAAGAAACTCATTCAACTTCTCCATATTAAAGCCCCGAACATCTACGTTATCAAACGTCATTTTAGGCCCTTTAGAGAGTTCTGTATTGCCATCATTCCATTCAAAATCACAACCATGATACACGTTAATTGATACGTATTTCGGATTCATTTTTTGTTATGTATTTATGAAACAATCAAAAATCACTTTTATAAGCCTAAATCTACAAATAATCGAAGTTTTAAAGTTCGGTTTCAGACCTATCAGAAAAAGCATGCAAAACCGAAGTTTAAAACTTCAGTTTGTCAGTTACTAGACATGTCATAAAAAGCAATTAAATATATGTTACTGTTACCTTTTACTGTTCGACAGCTTTTACTGAAACCGAATTTTGAAATGCCGGTTTTTCAATTATAACTACTCTATATAAACCGACATCTATTACAAGAAACGGATGTATCACTCTCTTCTCCCTTCTCCAAACATCAATTTTAATTTTGTAAACATGTCACAAATTCTTGTTCAGATTAATGTCTATTGGAATGGTAAGTTTTCACCACAATTGAAGTTATACTCTAGGTACAAATATAAGTACTTTCAAAATGTGGATGTTAGTCATATGACAACAATTTCAAAGGTGTTTAAGTGGCTCAAAGAAAACATTACGGTTGAGCACTCGGGCGTGATGTTTTGGAATGAAGGTAAAGGAAAATTCAAGCATCTTTGTGAGGAAGATGAATGGAATTTAATCAAAAACGAAGCAATTGTGAAAAATCAACCTCTTCCATTGCATCTAATTTAATTATGTGTTAAATTTCTATGTGTTGTTTTTAATTATGTATTTTTATTTTCAAAAAAATGTAACCGTGATTCTGGTATTAATAAAAGTGTTGTTAAAAAAAATTTGTATTTGCATCTTACTACTATTAATATTTTATTGTTTGTAATGTTATTATATATTTTTAAGTAATATTAGCGTATATAACTGTAAATTAACTATCAAATCCGAGTTCTTTATTAAAATTAGTGTTTAAAAAAACAGATACCCCAAAACTGAAACTGAAGTTCAAAACTTCGGGTTAGGGTTTGTGCTGACAGACCACCCCAAAACCGAAGTTTGAAACTTCGTAAATGGCAAAACCGAAGTTCCAAACTTCGATTTTACCATTTTTGCAACAAAAATTCCTATTTTTCCATTTTTGCAACAAGGATCAATAAAATTAGCATTTTAAAAAAAAATCGCATTCCAACCACATGTATTCACGGGAGTATTTATATAGGTATATGTCTTCAGATATTGATTCGTAAGTGTGTATGTTTAACATCTTGTTTGTTTTGGATTTGAAGGGTTTAAAGGTGTTTGTTTGAGATCGAGTTTATTTCACACTTGAAGTGGATTTGATTTTTTTTTCAGAGATGAGAGGGATAAAGAAAATGATGACTAAAATGCCCTTGTGTAGCATTTATGTGGAGTTAATGGAATTTGTTAACGTTCGTCAGTCAAAAGGACTATTCCAGCAACTTCTGCAAACCATGAGGAATATCTCGGTGAAAACAACATAAGGACTATTTCAACAATTTGAATGAAATCACATGGACTATCTCAGTAATCATGCCAGTTGAATATAAATAGATCTAAAAGATCTAAATAGCTTATAAGTGCTAAAGACCATAGACGTCTATTTGAATAAGTCTGAAAGATCTAATTGAATTGAACTACCAAAGGTAATAAAAAGTAATACATCGAAACAACCTCAAACAATAACTATCAAAACTTCCACTTGCTTGCGTCGTTGCACATCTTGACCGAAGAGTGTCACCAAACAATTGAACGAAGAAGCCGTTGAAGGTGAGAACAAGAGACTATATGAGAAAAATTCTCAAAAAATGTGTCATCGATCACATCAAACACCTACACACATAAAGGGCGTACACGTGGCACAAAAGACATTGAAGCGACCTTATACTCAACACTCAAAATGTCTGACAAATACGGACCTATATCAGATAACACCAACTTCATCCATGATCTTAAGAGGATGAACTATCCAAGGACAAGAAAACAAGGAATGTATGGATTTGTAGGAACGATTAAACAGTATTAATCGATCTAATCTTTAATATCGAGTGCGGAATAACTCGATATTGGGTTTAATATAAAAAACAACTCAATAAACAATGATCTAATTGATTAAAAATGACTTTAGCGTTAATAGATCAATAAACCAGAGTGCTAAACTTTCGGGGAATCGAAATCACGGCTAATAAATGAGTTTAGGCTCGTAACCCTAACAATGAACCCGAAATACTAATTATATATGGTCTGCACGTGTAACCGTGTGGTTGCAACATGCAAACGTGCGGTTGTAGTTGTATCCGTACAGATGCATCATGCATCCGTGAGGTTACACAGACAGTAAGTCAATTAACATTAAATGCATACAATCAATTGTAAACACAATAGTAAACGTAATAAACCCCACGACCAATTGTTCAAGTACTTACAATGTCAATATTAACACGAACATACGATAATGAGCTATGAACTTACGTTTATGCACAAACAAGATTCAATGATAAATGACACAAACTCACTGGAAAAAAATTTGTAGGATGTCAAATCAAGTGTCGGAGAACTAAGATATTGCGCCAACGACTCGAACTAGATATAAGGAGTGTTGTTAACTTTGGAGTACATGAATAAATCAAAGACTACATTGAATAATAAACGCTGGGGAGGATCACATGGTGAGTAGGGATGGCAATGGATCGGATATGGATTGGATATGGATCGGGTGATGCCGTATTCATATCCATATCCATTTAGTATTTGTTCATCCATATCCATATCCATTTAGTTTCAGGTCATCCATCCATATTCATATCCAATGGATTAAGCGGGTTAATGGATATCCAGTGGATATTAAAAAATTTTATAATATTTCCGAATATGCGATTAAAATAAAACCGTATTATAACAAAATTAAATATAACATGACATACTTAAAATATATCCATAAGAATGTGTAATCTTTGTCGAAGATATAACAATATTTGTTAGATTTATTATAAAACATAGATAATGAAAACTAAAATATGAAATGTGTAAGTTTATTTTGTTAGATACATGTGCTTTATTGTAATATATTATAGTTATTTCATTATAGAGTTGAAAATAAAATGTAAATCTAACGGTAAATGAACTTGTAATGATAAATATACAAGTATATATCTATATTAATGTATTCGTATATGTATTTCGGGTGGTAATGGATATATTCATGGATGAAACTTTTCATCCATGTCCATATCCATATCCATTTAGGTTCATCCATATCCGTATTCATATCCATTTAAGTTCATTCATATCAATCACGAAGCGGGTGGATCGGATGGATATCTACCGGATCGGGTGGCCATTGCCATCCCTACTGATGAGTGACTTTGAACGTAGGAGTACAATGTTGTAAGTTAATTCCATCAAATTTTGTACCTTTTTAGGTTTCACTAACTAGACTGATGTACCTTAAAAGTAGGTATTTGATGACACCATTTATTAGGTGTAGTTATTAAGTAGTTTTATTATTCCTTCAAAAAAGTGTTCCAAAAAAAAAAATTGCAATATACATACTCGTAAGTCGGTACAAATGGACATAAAATCACCCATTTTAATGCAAACACAGTTGATAAATTATACTCCACTATCTTATAAAATACTCATTACATACTGTACCCAACCAACTTATGCTCATTACATACTGTACCCAACCAACTAGCCATATCATGCACATTTTAATTTTTATTCATTGTCATTATATATTATATATTATATACATTTGCAAAACTTGAACCTACTTCAAGAAAGGAAAAAATAATGACATGTGGTAAACATTAAAAAAAAACCTTATTTTTAATAAAAAAATTTTAGTGTTAATTTTTATTTTTTCAAATCCAGGTGGGGCAAAAACCACCATACGGAGACACTAAGATCCGCCCCTGATTATATACATATACTAAAGTACATGAATTTTGTAATCGTTTAATATTATTCTCCGTACATATTACCGTTTTTTTAAAATGACATCATTAGCTATTCATTTAATACGCTCCAACATGCAATATATACATACTAGTGAAATGACCTGTGGAATCACGGGTTTGTTTAATTGAAATAATTTAATGGCATGTTTTAGGTATTAAGTAAATGTAAATGCTAAAGTCATTTATTTTAATGACCCGTTCGACTAAGACACGTGTCGTTTTTACAAATATATAGAGACATGTATTTTCACATACATATGTAACGTAATTAATCTCGTAAAGAGAATTCATATTTGAATATTAATAATATAATAATTATAATTATTATAATAAAAATAAATAATAATAATAAAGTTTGCATTAAGTTGAGTATTATATTTTTAATAATAATTATTAGTAATAATAATAAATGCCTTTTGAATTTTTTTAAAAAAAATTAAAATACAATTATTATATAAAGGTTGTACAATATGTTTAAAAAATTGTAAATGTGAGAGATTAGTATTTCCTTTTATAAAAGATTTCTTTATTATTTAATTTTAAATTAATTAAGAATTATGACATCATGTACATGGTCTCTAAATTTTTCTTTTTCTTTTTTAATTTTTTTAATGAAGGAAAAAATTTATTTATGATGTCATCATTTTAGAAATTTAATAGAAATTATTATAGATACCAATTTTCGTTTTGGTATTGTAATAATTATAATATATTATAATATTTACTAATATTGGTGGTGAATATGATCGTTTCATAGCTTATGAATTGTCATTTCACCTAAAATGGCAACGTCTATTTTTAACGTTTAGTTAATTTTTTTAAGTTATATTTTTTTGGGTCGTACTATTTATAGTATAGTTTTCTCTAATTTTTAATTTAAAATTTCTACCAATTTTCAATGTACGTATTGTGATTAACTATGACACTTGGAATATACAAGTCAAAAAATAAATAAATATAAATATCCCACGTAGTTTTTTTAACTCAATTGCAACTATTTTTAAATTAAATACCTTTTACGCAATAAATTAAAATCAAACTCTTTATGTGCAAAGAAAAATATCCACTTTATTAAAAAAAATTGACTTTTATTTTACTTATTTAAGCAATTTTCCTTAATTTTTCTAATTAGTCTCCACAACATATTTACAATATTCTTTTTCTAATTTTTATTATCATGTGATTTTGTCGAAGTTCGTTTCAAATCTCCACAAGGTGAATGACTTAACCCTACCTCTAGCTTATAAGCAACACATCTCTTGATGTACTTTTAAAAACAGAACTCTAACGACCAAAATCATTGTCGTCATCGATGAAAACTTACCTATCAAAATATTGCCCTATCCTTATCACCTTATGCATAATGTCGTGATGTAAACAAAATCATTACAGACAAGGAGGAACTAGGAAGCCTTCAAACAATAAACAATTCTACAGGCAAGTATAAGTATACATCCGAGAAATAAACATTCAAGTAAGAAGATTACTAAATCTATCAACATTCATTTCAAATGTACGTCATATAAAAGAATTATCCGTGCAAAATTTGTAAATTACGGAGTACGAAGAGTGATGAATATATAAAGTATACTTTCATCTTTAATACTTATACATTGGTATTAAGTGGGTCCCATTTTTATGACGGAGTGTATTATGGTTGTGAGTGGTTTAGTTAGAGAGCTTTCAATGGTTTCGTCTTAGTCCTCCAGGACTAGACGCCACCTCAGCGCCATATCAGCACTTCCTTTTCAGGACTAAACACTCCCAACAGTTACACATTTCTTCCATATTTTTTAATTAATTTTTATTTTTTTCTAAACAATTAAATAATTAAAATTATACATAAAAGTCATTAATATAAAACTAAAATTTCATTAAAAATAAAAAAAAGTTACAATAAATTAAAAAAAAAACGTTACAATAATTATATAAAATGCAAAATAAATAAAAATAAAAGTACTACAAATAAACTACTCCTCGACGTCGTCCGGACGTGCCAATTCCTTAGCATATTTTTTCTTAAGTCTCGCTTGATAATTCATCATCATTTCGTATTCGTCGGGAGGCAAGTCTGGTGATACCGGTTTGGTGTAACAACCTAACCCATTATCCAACTGTAAACAGCAAACAAATTTTTTTTTTTTGTTTTATAGAGAGGGGTGTGCAGCGCGCAACACCCCTTGTGCGCGGCGCGCACAAGCTGCTTCAGCTTCTGTCCGGTTTTTGCATTTTTCGTTTAATGATCTCCCACTTCCCGAAATATTTAGACGAAACGCTTTTCACAACACATCAATATAAGTAAAACTAACACGTTTCAATAATAAAACTAGTTTTACGACACCGGGCCCACATATGGCCGTATTACGAGTTTCGTACAAAATATAAGTTTCAACCACATTAGTTTAAATTCCAAACGACACTTTGAGCATGGTGTTTGGGGGTTAAACTACCCAACTCTTGGTCAAACTTCAAAAGCTAAACGTCCCAAAAAAGCGTCTCCTATCAACACAAAGCGGGATCACTAGTCCAAACGAATACCCTTTCCCTTGTCCACGCCGGAGCCTATAAAAAGGTAAACAACGAGAGGGTAAGAAAATCGCTTAGTGAATGCAATAATTATACACATACATATATAATCTACTTGCAATCACTTACACAAATACCTCATACACGCTAGCATTTAAATTAGCTTACTACCTCAAAGTACAACGCTAAATTCCCGATATCACGAGCTAGCACAAATGATAGCATATAACACGAACAATATATTATGCTATACTACAACACATAACCATGGTTAACCAATCGTACAAGGAATGGTACTTGAATTTACCATCGGTGTTCATAACAACCATTAGAGTACTTAACACATCGTACACTAATCCCACGGGTGGCATCTTAACACGTCGATGCTTCACCCCGAGTGGCGTCTTAACACATCGACACTTCACCCGTGATAGTTCTTGGAGTGGCATCTTAACACATCGATACTTCACTCCGAGTGGTGTCTTAACACGTCGACACTTCACTCTTCATATTGCTTGGGTTGGCATCTTAACACGTCGATACTTCACCCCGGATGGCGTCTTAACACGTCGACACTTCATCCATTACTTTTTTGGAGTGGCATCTTAGCACATCGATACTTCACCCCGGGTGGCGTCTTAACACATCGACACTTCACCCCGGGTGGTGTCTTAACACGTCGACACTTCACTCGTCATATTACTTTGAGTGATGTCTTAGCACATTGACACGTCACTCGTCACGTGAAATGTGGTGTATTAGCACATCGACACTTCACATCTCACGCTACAACAAATAAATACATTATATACCTACGTATATAATTATTCCACTCACCTTGGTGCCTTGAACAATGCAATACCAAAATCTGCAATCGTCAATGGAAAGTACCTATTCCATTAATCACACAACAACAATACAATTAGGATGGATTTACAAACCAACCCAATTTGACACTTAGTGCAATTTGACCCACTAACACTTACTTCCAATTTGACTAAGTCAAATCTCGCCCAAAACACCCATAATTGCAATCAACTAGTGATTATGTTCTAACACTACATTTTACTCAATGTTTCATCATCAAAACATCTTGCTTGCATCATTTAACACAAAATCCATTTTTGATCTAATCTCAAGTCAAAACACTAATTTGGAAAGCTTACACCTTAAATCACTTATAACCTAAGTTAACTAGTGATAATACACCCGAACATGATTATCGACTAATCAATTTCATCTACCAACCCAAAACCCACCAACAATGGTCATCAACACCATTTACTAGCTTATATACTTATTTATCAACTAGTGGGTTTACACAAGAACACACAATTCCAAACCCCAATTGTGAACAATAATCAAACTATGAAAACTAGGAGTTTGAACTTACCAACACTACCAAAACGTAGCTAGGAGCGAGATGAGCAACTTTAACACTCGAGCTTTTGATCGATTCAAGTTCCTTCTTCTTCAAAACTCCAATTCTCTCTCTAGAACTCTCACACTCTCTCTAAGATTGATGAGAGTGTTTGTGGATGTGAAAAATGATCCAAAACTAGATCAAATTCTGGTGTTAAGGCTACAGATCCGTCCTCCAGTGAAAAGACCAAAATGCCCTTCATTTAACTCAAATTAGAAAAAGTAGAAATCTGTCGCCAGGCCAAGTGCGCGGCGCGCACACTTGACCCTGCGCGGCGCGCACACAGGTCTGATCAGTTTCCAAGCTTTTTTTTTTACACCACAGTTCACACACCTTATGTACATCCTATATACTCCATGTACAATAAATAATCGGGTCTTACAACTCTCCCCCACTTAGATTAGATCACGTCCTCGTGATCCGCACCAAATACTAGAAGTTAAGCACTTCTCCCTTGAACATTTCTGCCTCCGACGCAGAGTCACACATGTAGTAATCGTGCATCCGAATTCTCGCTTCGTACCCTAACACATCATATTACAACAACCGTGCTTCACATTTCCATTCGACCAGAGTTCCCACCGACTCACTCGGAAGTACACCGTGAAAAACCCGTATCATTTTTCCAATGACCCTATCATTCCATCAATTTCGACGATATCGGGTAATCAACCCACGAGACAAAGCAACCAAAACCGTTTGCTTCAACACCAACTATCTAAACTCGTACAAAACACTTCACAACCATCCTGAAAGTAGAACAATTCACCGACAATCGTTGTCGTTACGCCTTTCAATCGTGGACTACTCGGGAATCATCCCGACATTTTCCGAAAATCTCTCGTATCCACCGTCCAGGAATTTCGCCATCCCGACTCACGTCGCTAATTTACCTTCACAATTCATTCCAAAGCCCAACTTAGGACTTTTCCAAAGACCATCAGAGTCTTCCTTGTCAAAGTAAGCGACACCTGTTCGCTCATCACGTTTACTAGATAGGGATTATTCCGCAATCCCCGGTACTTAACTCCCCCACTTAGGATTCTAATCCCGTACACCCACCGCCATAGGTGATAACATTTCGCAGAATTTCGACATTCCACAACCCACATGACCGGTCTCTTCATTGGTCATACTCAACGATTCTTCGCGGACCTACAACAAGGTACTCGAACCTCGATTCTCTAAATCGGTCAAACGCTAATGCTCACTAAACACCGCAATAAACCGCAATTGTATCTTCGGATTTCTCACCGGTCCCCAAATACAAGGTAATCACACCATCGGAGTCAAAAGTTACACTAGAAGGTATAAGGAGGCACCTGACGCTGTGTTATCCAACTCTAATTACTAACACCGAGTCATCAAGAGCTCGACCCTTACGGGGTCTACTCTCGGTGTCATGCGTCTTCTGACTACTCGAAGTCACCCAATTTCCAAGAACCTTACGGCTCAATGCCCACAAATTCTGGCGACACCCGCTAGCCACAATTTCTTCTAGGTCGCATAGCTAGCCTATTAACCTTTCAACTCATCACTAAGGAGATGCTTGGTAACACCAAGGCTTATACTCTTCCAACTTCGTCCTAACCATCATCAAGGTTTCCTTCTCACATCAAGTCTATGAACACTCGCTACACGCACCGCATCAAACCGCAATCGTGGCTAACGAAGAGCGAGATCTTACGGAATCACTCACCACCTTGTACCATGTAGCCTTCGAAAAGCCGAATCCCTATGCCGGGATGTCACCCGACAGTTTACTCACCGAATCAATAATTTAATGCGTAGATATAAATCTAACATGTCAATATCATCAACATAAATTTGCATTCTGGCTACTCCTTACACGGTTTCATCACCATACGTTTAGTTGTTAAACTCATACACGAGCAACAATACACGACACTATCTACAAATCCTACGGGTCTCACTCGAACGAGTTTAACGACCCTACGCCACAACGCAAGAAGTCTAAACAACAAAAGGCTCATACAACAGAGTCGAGACACAACAGGCCAACCTATATGACCAACTCCCTCATCTATCATAGCCTACAAATTTCTCGCGAATTCATTTTACCAAAAACCATCGTTCACTGTCACCCGTTGGCGTCAATTAAGCAATAACCTAACGCCAACATAACTAGTACCTCGTATATCAAGAACGCCGCTACCCGCAGGGTAGATTTTCTTTCCAACCAGTGGGTTTACTCGACACGTTGTTCCCGAAATTGTTCAACCGACAATACACCTATGCTTCTCCTCTGGAAAAAGTGAACAATGTTATCGTAACAATCACATTACTCACCTCTTCGCCATCAAACACCATCCTTGTCTTATTAGACCATCAAATTCGTGTCCGCATCTCGTTAAGGGGATGAAATCTACCAGTATAGTATCTCACGATTCGTACGTCACATCACACTGTTCCGTTCATCCGATGTTACCAGTCTCACGACTAAATGACTTCAATCACAACCGTGTCTATGAACCCTACAGTTCTTCAAATTTCGACACCACAACAAGCACGCGTTATCCACCAAACACTAATGCCCATTCCTATAGGTTGGTAAAACCAAACCCTTCACTCAATGCTAAGAATTTCTTAGAGAGATTAAGCCTTACGCCCTTCGTCTGTAAATCCAAACGTCAACATAGAGTAATTCCATTAGGAATGCTACCCATAATAATACTACGTATTTACACACTTCATTTGAACTAGGTCAACTCTCACGAGTCAACGACTCAAGCATCACCCCGGTGCACCGCCATCGAAACAACTAACAAATCAAATCGTCACCGGGTTCACTAACCCTGTACCCGTATGGGTGCTACATACATACACATTCACTCGAGACTAATTAGATCTCGAGACGAGATTTAATTCTCTAACACATACCCGAATCCATCGGCACACAATAAATAATCCTAAGGCATATTTGTATCGAGATGAAAGTACCTGAAGCAGCATCGTTGGACTTCTGTGCTTCACTACCCATCAAGTAGTCGCGCTCTAACCTCTTAACCCGGTTGATAAACGATTCAGAACACTCCGACTTTCAGTGTCCCTCCTTCTGGCAAATAAAGCACCTGATCGTGTTTAAAGGTTTACCCATACAATCCTGTGCTAAATGACCTCATTGTAGACAATTATAACACGTAGGCACGAAACCTCCCAACTTCTTAGTCTGATTTCTAACCAAATTGGGACACTCAGACCTTTGGTGCCCTTCCTTCTGACAATAAAAACATACAGTCTTACCCGACGGACACTCACGAGACTTATGACCCTCTTGCCCACAATTGTAACATTTAGACCTACCGGAGCCCGACACTCCCTTCCTCATGCTACCCGCGCTCTCCATTACACCTTTACTTTGATCATTAAATGACTCGGGACACTCCGAATTTTGGTGTCCATCTTTCCGACACTTAAAACATGTGTCGTTGTTTGAAGCTTCATTTGTGCAATCACGCGACAAATGACCCCGTTGTGGACAATTATAGCACGTAGGTACGTAACCTATCTTACTCCTCTTTTTCACGTTTCTGACGCTGTCAGGCGCACTTCTCATCCTCTTACCACGAGCACTTGACTCTAACCTTGCAAGTACTTCTTCATCACCACTACCTCGAGGTTCAGAAAACCTCTTCTCAAACTCTTCCCTTACAATCTTAGTCATTTGGTCTCGGACCATTTCGGTTACTCATCCTTCGATTGACTCCTTGACTACTTGTCTAACTTCGTTGGCCAAACCCGAGACATAATGTCCGAGCACGGCCTCAACCCTCACCGTTAACTCATCCTTCCTTTCATGAGTAGGCGCGTCCGTTCCGATTCCATCCTCCATCTTCATTCTAAAGAATGCATATAGATTAAACAACGAAACGAAAATGAAATGACATATATATATATATATATATATATATATATATATATATATATATATATATATATATATACACCTCACCGCCCCATCTTGCTTAACAATCATCGTACATCGCTTGTTTGACACGATTTGAACCCGTAAATGGTAGCTAGTCATTGTTACGCGAGCACGTTGCGTTAACTAGCTAGTACAATGTCTATCTCGATTGATGATTGCAAACACCACACAAAAAAATTAGCGAAAGGTTAGTTCACATAAACCTAAGCACTAACCAAATCCCAGTCCGACCCGTCTCCTACAAGTCCCACATAAAACGCATACACAATTTAAGTCTAAGTCTAGGCACCTATCTCAAGTGCCTAAATCCCTTAGACCATGCTCTGATACCACTTGTAACAACCCAACCCATTATCCAACCATAAACAGCAAACAATTTTTTTTTGTTATATACAGAGGGGTGCGCGGCGCGCAATACCCCTTGTGCGCGGCGCACACAAGCTGCTTCAGCTTCTGTCCGATTTTTGCATTTTTTGTTTAATAATCTCCCACTTCCCGAAATATTTAGACGAAACGATTTTCACAACATATCAATATAAGTAAAACTAACACGTTTAAATAATAAAACTAGTTTTACGACACCGGGCCCATATATGGCAGTATTACGAGTTTCGTACAAAATATAAGTTTCGACCACATTAGTTTAAATTCCAAGCGACACTTTGAGCATGGTGTTTGGGGGTTAAATTACCCAACTCTTGGTCAAAGTTCAAAAGCTAAACGTCTCAAAAAGCGTCTCCTATCAACACAAAGCGGGATCACTAGTCCAAACGAATACCCTTTCCCTTGTCCACGCCGGAGCCTATAAAAAGGTAAACAACGAGAGGGTAAGCAAATCGCTTAGTGAATGCAATAATTATGCACATACATATATAATCTACTTACTTGCAATCACTTACACAAATACCTCATACACGCTAGCATTTAAATTAGCTTACTACCTCAAAGTACAACGCTAAATTCCCGATATCACGAGCTAGCACAAACGATAGCATATAACACGAACAATATATTATACTATACTACAACACATAACCATGGTTAACCAATCGTACAAGGAATGGTACTTGAATTTTCCATCGGTGTTCATAACAACCATTAGAGTACTTAACACGTCATACCCTAATCCCACGGGTGGCATCTTATCACGTCGATGCTTCACCCCGGGTGGCGTCTTAACACATCGACACTTCACCCGTGATAGTTCTTGGAGTGGCTGTGACGACCCGAAAATTTTCGACCAAATTTAAACTTTATCTTTAAATGATTTAATGTTTTTGACATGATAAGCAAAGTCTGTAATGTGGAAATCTCAAAAACTTTGAACTATGTTCATATAATCAATTACCCTTTTATTCCTACGATTCACGAACGTCATAATTTGTATTAATTATATATATGTGTGTATATATATATTTAACTTGAAAATATGATAATTAAATATCTCATTAAGTATATTCACAAGGTATTATATATACATTTTCATACTACTAATTTAGAGAGTTTTCGAACAATATATATGTTACTATTTAAACGACGTAATTAACTTATGTTAAAATGTATTTACATACAATGTATTATGAGTATAAATACAACCTTAAAAGTATTAAATACACTTAATAATATACAAAAATATATAAAGGATAGCTATACTCGTATTTTCGTTCATTTTTCTCAAGAATCCTACTCGTATTCATACAGTATATATATACACGTATTATAAGAAGCTTCTAGAAGTATTTACTATTGATATATACTAATAAAAATCTGTATTAGTGGAGTATTATGTCATGTATGACATCATCAATCTTATTATGTCATACATGACATCATCAATTTAACTTATACTAGATATTAGTCAAAAAAAAGACAACATAAAGTATTTACTATTCGTATATACCAATAGTAATTTGCATGATTGATGTATTATGTTATGCATGACATCATCAATCTTATTATGTCATGCATGACCTCATGGTATTTAACTTATCCTAGATATTTGTCGTAAAATAACAAATTACAAGTAATATATAAAGGCCTTACATGGTATATTTTTTTACACACATTTACATTCATTCTACTTTCAATTCTCTTTCAAGTATTCTCTTATTCTTTCTCTCTAAAAACACTCTCTAATATCCTTTATTCAAGTTCTAATAAGCCTTCATTATATACAACAAAAACTAGTTACAAAAACAATCCATAAATACATAGAAGTAGTAATCAAGAACACCTCATTTGATTTAAGTTTTGCTTCCAAGTTTGGTTATATTTAAGCACCCTTTCAAGGAGTCTTTCAAGCTCTAGAAATCCTCTTCATATTCAACTACTTCCCTTTCTTAAATCAAGGTATTAGCCTTACCAAAACTCTTGTTCAATTCATATAATTATAGCTATCTATATAAGAGTTTATAAACTAGAACATAGTTTAGTTAATTCTAAACTTGTTCGCAAACAAAGTTAATCCTTCTAACTTGACTTTTAAAAATAACTTAACACATGTTTTATATCTATATGATATGCTAACTTAATGAGTTAAAACTTGGAAACACAAAGAACACCGTAAAACTGGACATACGCCGTCGTAGTAAAACCGGAGGCTGTTTTGGGTTGGATAATTAAAAACTATCATACTCTTTGATTTAAAAGTTGTTATTCTGGGAAAATTATATTTCATATGAACATGATAAAATATCCAAAAATCATGGCTAAACACAAAGTAGAAGTATGTCTTTCAAAATGGTCATCAAGATGTCGTACTTTCGACGGAAATGACTACCTCTTTAAAAATAGGCATGTAGCCTGTAACTCTGACTATAAACCACCACTTTTTCAGTTTAGTTTTAAAAATTTCAATTCGTTACGAAACCATAGCAATTTGATTCACTCAAAATGGATTTATAATGAAGAAATTATGAGCAAAACAATATTGGTTAAAAATGGCTAAAATGACTACGTGATGATTTTACAAAAATCTATACTAACCATATCTTAGCTAACTTTTCTTATATTATACATGTATTCTAACATGTCATGGTTACACAATACGTTGGATAAATCAAAAGACACCACATACACAATACGTGTAACTGTAATAGCGGTATTGTGGGTCATGATTGAGTCTTATACAATACGTGTATACTATGTCTTGATTATTTCAAGGTGATGTATCAATCTATATATTTACTACTAATTGTGGACTACTAACGTTGGACTGCTAACTTGACAACTTAAAACACGTGATTGAAAATATAAACTTAAGCAATCACACGTGATTGAAAATATGAACTTAAACAATCACACGCGATTAAAAGTATGAACTTAAACAATCAAATGTGATTGAAGATATGATATGAACTTGCTATATTAATTTTGTTCACATGCATTATTATCTGAATCGTTATTATTGTTATAGGTTCGTGAATCCAAGGACGACGGCCATATTTTTAATAAGTTGAAAACTTATTATTAATATACTTTTACTACAGTGAGTATATAGTCCCATTTTTTAACTCTAAAATATTTTGGGATGAGAATACATGCATTTTATGTTTTATGCTATGGACACAAGTACTTAAAATATATTCTACGTTGAGTTGTACCACCTTGCATATCTTCCCTAATAGCTTGGTAACTAATATTTACATGTTGTAAGAACATGTAAGCGCGAATCCTATTGATAGATTGATGTGTGAATCTTGTCATATAATTTATATTAGGAAAAACATCGGTTATTAGAACTATTACACAACTACGGGCAGTGTACCCGATCGTGTAGTAGTATAGATAATGGTTTAGTCCGTGTATCGTTCCAAGGACAGTTGTATGAGTCAAACTATAATTAGAAACTATATTATGATTAACTAAGTAAATGGAAACTAAAGGTACAAGATAATTTGGTTTTGCCCTTTAACGATGGGCTAATCAAGACAAGTTCTAATTTACAAGTAAAAGAAATATTTTTGGTATTTTTGGTTTTAAACAATTGTAAATAAAGCAAGTATGATAGTTTGATTTAGATCAAAGAGACGAAATGTTCATCTAGATCTTTTACCCTCGGTATTGGATGTAAGTTTTGATATTAAGGCCCGATTGAATGATTTTGTGTGTAAGTTACCTATTAAATTCACCAAGAGTTCTCTTTAGTAAATATGCAAACACAATTACAAGATCAAGGGTTTCCTTTTCACTATAGTACTTGTATTTGTAATCGGATAACTTAGCTAGTTCTAAGGATTGAAACTTGACTTTTATGTTCATAGTTATCAATAATTGTACACACGTTCGTTGCATACAATTTATCCCTATATCGTCTAATCAAATGAATCTATTTTACCCATTGGTCTGGTTTAGTAAACAATCAATCTAAGACAAGTTGATTGTATATCAATATGATAAATCAACAAGAGTTCTCTTTATCAACAACATATCAATTAACTAGTTACGAATGATTTTTAACATCAATAAGCATGTTCTTGAATCAAGCTTAAAACTATCACACAAAATACATTCAATCTATAAGATTACATCCAATACCTCAGTTATTAATCTAGAAAAACATTATAGAGTTTAGCCAACAATCATATTAATAAACAAAACAGCAATCAATTGATAAGTAGAATTCATTGTTAAGAACAAGAAATCAACCTAATAGAGAATGAATCTTGAATGGAGAAGGATTTGAATCTTGATTCTTGGATGTTAGACCATTTGAAAGAGCTTGGAGTTCTCCAAAAATGCTCCTAAATTCGTCTCTGAAACTGATCTGATCTTCTATGACAACTGGTCTCCCAATCATTCACTTTTAAAGTGGTTAAAGTGGGCCAAAAGTCAAAAGTAGACTGAAACCTACTACTGGACGGCGTCCCAGATTCTGGACGACGTCCAGTACTGAAGGGCTGGACGGCGTCCCATATACTAGATGGCGTCCATTTGTAAAGGTCAGGACGGCATCCCACTTCCTAGGACGGCGTCCAGTTGAACTGAAGTTCACTGTCTCGTTTTTTCATAATCTCCCTTAATTTGGACGAAGTCCCAATCATTTTGGACGGAGTCCAACATATCTGAAGCCTTTGTTTTTTTTATATCATTTTAGAGCTCTAATTTGACCGTAACTTGTATCGGGATCAACCATTATGATGTCACAACTCATATAATGGTCATAAATCATCAAAACTCTTCACAAATCTCTTTTCGATACAAATTTACATATCTTTGTCTATCACTTGTAGAAACGCCTTCATTATCCTTGATTCTAGAGTATTTCATTATGATATTGCGATAGATATATATGATGAAATCGGGCAATATCAAACACCCCACACTTAAACCTTGCTTGTCCTCAAGCAAATCTTTCTTGCAAAGTAGAAGAATATCGAACATACTAACACAATTTAAATTTCGCACATCACACAAATCACGCGAAGCACACGAAACACATACGTTTTTATGAAACGCAACTCACGCTATATGAAACACACGCTTTTAAGTATAACACACCTTTATTGTTATCACACTCACGCTATATACACAATGAGAACACACACACACATTTTTGAGAGATTAGAGCCAAGTATCCAAAAAATTTGATCCTACGGAAATCAGGACCTTATGAAAACGTTATATGTTTTTTTTTTTTTGGTTTTTTTTTTGAAAATATAATGCTAGTTTTTACACTAGGCACATTTTTCGATTTTATAGGATTTTCTGAATTTTGAAAAATGAGTGCGGGTTTCCCGCTATTGGTCAAGCCAATGCCTCCCACAGTACCTAACATTGCTAGATGTTGGTAAGAAAATAATGTGCTTAGGAGGATACACATTATGTCCGGATATCATTGATAATTATGAGGTAATCATCTAATCCGTTAAATCAATCATATAAATTGAGGATCATCAGGCTTAAAAGCTGATTAATCTTTAAGGAGATTATCCGTCCGGGGATCTGATAAATCACTAACATTTTGTGTATACATGGTGCCCCCCCCCCCCCCCCCCCCCCCCCCCCGCGTTTTACTAGTAAATCTCCCTCATTGAGACAAACTTTGACTACCAATTTCCCTGCTTGATGTTGAGGCTTGGTAGATTTCCAGTCGATGTTAGTAATGACTTTTCAAGATTTTTCATCACCCTACAACTAGTCTGGACTACATCTTCTGAATTAAATCAGTAAGTGTGTCATTCGGAAGACTTTACTTCATTGAGGATGGAATAGATACATCCTATGGGTAATAATAAAGTGGTCGGACGCAACATTATCCTTGTTAGGAGAAACAATGAGGATCGTCCTGTTTAAGTTTTCGATCTGGCTCGAGATCCGGTTTCCGACCACGCTATGCAATCATCGCTCTCTCACGGTTTACACTTGTTTTGGTACAAGTGACCTACAAGTTAGCTTTACTAAACTAGTAGGATTTTCATTCAAATAATTGAATGATAGTGCAACTTCAAAGACTATTAATAATTTAAAACATAACTCAACATTTCTTTTTATAGTTTTTAGAACACAATGTATGTAACATGGTTCTTTGACAATTTTCGTTTCTAAGGCTACCTTAAAATTTTAAAATTTTAATCATAAACGCCTTAATTTTTGTAAAACGAATTCCCGATAAATTTCTATTCTCCCACCCCACACTTGAGATCATGCAAGGCCCTCATTGCATGAAATCAGAAAAAGGATTAAATTTAGAGGGCAAAGTGATAGGGTAATTGTAGAAGTTTTCAAATTTTTAACCTGTAAATCGTGGAAAATGTAGACGGATGCCGCTGAACTTACTGCCAGCATAAGAGCATCGTCTACTCTGCGATTAGCATCAAACATACATCATAATATCAAATGTTGCTGAACTTAATGCCAGTCTTTTGAAGTTCAATCACGCTGCATAAAATAACAAACCAAACAAATAATACTAAAAATAATGGTGTTTTTACAACCACAACCATTATCAAATTAGTTAATATTACAAACCAAACATTGTTTTAAAACACACCATAATAAATAAATAGATAGTCTCAAAGTAATGTAACAAAATGATAATAGGTACGCAGGCCTTCAGTTGTTGTAAGGCCAAAAATAATTTCCTGAACCATCTCTGCTTGGCCATCCTTGCGGGTATTGTTGCTCAAACCTGTTCCTGCCATCCTGCAACGCAGCGTTAGAATCATAAATTGGGTAATGAGGAGGTGGGTTTTGCGGATCAGTGTAGTATGTGGGTGTCAGGCGTGTTGTCCCATAGTAATGATCGGGATCGGAACAAAATAACTCAGTGTTATGGTTATTCCAATCAATACCATAACTGTTCCACCCCTGATCATGTACTTGAGCAATCTGGCGTTGCTCCATTCTCTGCTGACTCTCCCACATACGATCGTTATGAGTCCTCTGTTCATTCGGACTCAACATCATGTTATTCACACTATTGACCAGATTATCCCAACTAGATTGGGACGGATTCCAAGGACCTTGATCATGAACATTAGTCTGAGCTTCCATTTTTGCTTCTTCTTCTTCTTGTTGTTCCTGTTGAACATTTGCTCCACTACCACTTGCTCCACCTGCGACAAAAGGCACTAAACGCCTACTTCCGTCATACATAAGAATATCAACGTTGACATAAGAAACTTTCTTTATGGCTTTCATGGCGTGATCACACTCTATCAATCAGCTGAAATCAATGTTAAAGTGACGAGCAATTCTCGTGATATAGTGGCCCCCAAGAAGCGGTTTATCTCTACGTGTCTCAGTGGCGATGGTCAGAAAATAGTTGCCTATCAACCCCGAAATATCAGTATAGCAACCCCGTTTTATTTGATCCATTATCCATAGATCCATCAACTTAACCTTTTCGTTTCCCTCGACTCGCGCATTGAAAGTGCATGCGATAAGTCGATGAAGAAGTCTATCATCAGGGCTTGCAATTTCATTATACCAGTGTCTGCTTGATTTAAATGGCCTAGATGCATTCGGCCCACAAATTCTTCGCCAAAAAAGCTAGCTCATTAAAGACAACTCTACCAGGGTAATCAGAACCTCTCAAGTAAGTTCCCAATTGGTTGTCGGTAAGCGGCTCGAAAATGCCCAACACTCTACATAACTCAAATCTGCTTATACCTCTATCTTCACCCCATAACCGAAATCGAAGAAATTCATTCGACAAATGATCACGAACATTATTAAACCTTAAAGATGAGTTGTGATGACCCGGAAATTTCTGACCAAATTTAAACTTAATCTTTAACGTTTTTGACACGATAAGTAAAGTCTATGAAGTTGAATCTCAAAATTTTGAACTATTCAATTACCCTTCGATTGTTCTCAACGATTCGTGAACAATTATATGTAAACAGATACATACTATAACTTGAAAACGTAACAAAGTGTTGAGTATATGATACTGTACATTAAACTTATTGGTTTGATTATGTGATTGATATATTTAACTACGAAGTTAAAAGATTATGCTAAATGATTGAATTAAAAGATATTTACTGAGTCCCTTAAGGATTATGATATTATTACGGGTCTCTGTTGTAAGGTCCACGTTGATTTGGGAAATCATTCATTTTTAACGATATTCGAAATAAATGTTAAAGTGTTTGTACACATACAATAATAAGAAATATTAACTGTTAGAATTAGATATATGAATAACTTGCGGTGTGTAATTTAAAAACGTGTTTATGAATATTGAAAATATATAATTAATAATATGATAAAATGTAATATTAATTTGGTTATAAAACGTTTTGATTTAAAATTATATATACTATGATAACGAGAAGATGATTTATAGAAGTAAATGACCAATACACTCGAAAGATTAAGATCTACTTTGAGTGGAATAATTTAGGGATAATTTAAGACTATATTTTGACAAAGGTACGAGTCACGAAACATAAAGTACAAGTTTTCTCAGCGTACGAAAGGACGTTCGAAAAACCGGAACCGGGGCATAAGTGGCGTGATGACGTACGACTTATCGGAACAAAAATTACAAATCAACTATGGACGAGAATATAATATAATATATAATTAATTAATTTAAATTATATATATTATATTAATATTTAAATATGTCGACAAACTAGAAGTTAAAAGAATGTGAGCTGGATCAGAGGGCCATGCGATCGCATGGCCTTGAAGCACAAATCCCATGCGATCGCATAGGGTGCTTTTTCAGAAAAGGTTCTATAAATTGATCGAGTTCTGGCTTAATTCTCACACACACATATTTATCTATATTACTCCGTATAAGATTTATTATTTATTATTTATTATTATTATTATTATTTATTATTATTATTATTATTATTATTATTATTATTATTATTATTATTATTATTATTATTATTATTATTATTAAGATTAATATTATTATTATTAATCTTATTATTATTATAAGTATTTTTAGATATCGTTATTATTAGTATTATACATAAAATACTACGACGAGGTTATGAACGTGTCACTTTCAAAATGGGGTTTCAAACGGATTAAAGCTAAGGAAAATATGGGTTATAGCTATGGAGGTTATGGGTAATGTTCATGGGTATTGTTCGCAAGTCAAACCTAATGTTTATCATCTCTGTTGCGTCTACGTACTTTTCTGAAATATTGAATCACAATATTGATACGTAAGCATTTATATTTTATCTTTTATAAATTAATAGTGTATACATGTCTAGTGCTCGAGTATATATATTTATACATGTTTGTATGCTAAATTTCGTCGTTAAACAGTTTATAATGAATCACGAATTAAATACAAATACTACTGGTAAAAGGTATATGATATACATGTTTTTGGAAAGCTGGCGAAAAATCAGTAACTTTTCATTTAGACACCGAATAGTTTCGATGAACGGATTAAAAGATATGATCAACTGAATTATGACTGACGTTAATTGAAATTGATTTTGAATCTGCAATTAAGATTTAAACAACTTGTTTACGAGATTGATAAAATGGATTTTTGAATATTACCAATCGAGTAAATGAATCCTTATACAAGGTACGTCTCGTTTTGTTGAACTATTGTCAAAAATGACTTTTTGAAATGACTTTTGATAAACTTTTGTATGTCGATCTCGAGCATTAGGATTGTGATACACCATGACCTGACCTAGCTTGATAGACATTTATTGACCAATATATGTTCTCTAGGTTGAGATCTATGATTATTTAATATTCCGAGTTTCGGTCACATTACGATGAACAACTTTATGTGCTGCTAAGGTGAGTTTCATTTGCTCCCTTTTTAATTGCTTTTGAAATATATATTTTTGGGCTGAGAATACATGCAATTTATTTTAAACGCAATGGGTACAAGTACATACTAAATTCTACACTGAGTTTAAACCAAAAATCCCTTAGCTTTGGTAACTAGTAACTGCCAGTTATAAGAACTGGTGGGCGCGAGTAGTAGTATATGGATCCATAGGGCTTGATATCCTCGTCCGAGCTAGAGCACTAGCCTTTTAACGAATGTATGCTATTTAAGAAGCGTACACGTTGGTTTGCGTGTATTATTAAGATGATTATACAAAGGGTACAAATTATATATACGTTAAGTTTAGTTACCAGGGTGCTCAATCTTGTAGAATATTTTGATAAACGTTTCGGATGAAACAACTGAAATCTTGTAATCCACCTTTATATACAGATTATGCAAGACATTAAAACTATGAACTCACCAACCTTTGTGTTGACACTTGTTAGCATGTTTATTCTCAGGTTCCCTAGAAGTCTTCCACTGTTTGCTTATATGTTAGACAAGCTATGTGCATGGAGTCTTACATGGCATATTTATCAAGGAAACGTTGCATTCACCAAATCATCACCATGTATCTTATTTTGACTGCATTGTCAACGGAAGTACTATTGTAAACAATTATTTACGGTGATTGTCTATATGTAGAAATCATCAGATGTCTAAAACCTTTGATTTAAATATTCATTTATGGTGTGCCTTTTCAAAAGAATGCAATATTTACAAAACGTATCATATAGAGGTCAAATACCTCGCAATGAAATCGATGAATGACATGTTCGTCCATTTGGATTTGGAGCGATCGTCATAGTTGGTATCAGAGCGTTAGTCCTAGCGAACCAGGTCTTGCATGAGTGTGTCTAACTGATAGTTGTTAGGATGCATTAGTAAGTCTGGACTTCGACCGTGTCTGCATGTCAAAAGTTTTTCTTATCATTTTTTGTTAGAAATTACCTGCTTATCATTCCTAGTCTAGACACGTTTTACTGCATTGATTGCATGAATAGTGTATAGACAAAATTCATATCTTAGCGTATCTGTTACTGTAAACTTTTCCTGACATCTTTCGAAAATTTCTCCGTGATTTATGGAATTTGGTATTATATATACATATGTAAATTATGTATTGAAGAATACCAAACTAAATTCTATAATCTAATTCATATCAAAAATCATCTCCCTAATTATATAAGATGGATCCCGTATCTAGTTCAAATTCCTTAAACTTTGACAGCTATTCCGATATGGATATTCACCTGAATTCCGAAGACAGTGTAACCGGAATGGATCAACCAATTAGCCATCATCTATTCTGGATGAATTGGGGATGGGTTCGTAGCCTACTTAATTATTGGAGACAAGAAGAAGGCGATCCCTTCCATCCACCACATTCCCCTCTTGGTGAAGAACCTGAAGCACTTACCGGCGAACCTGTTCGTAATACCATTTTCTCTCTCATCTCCAGAATATCTCATCATGATCATATACTATCTCAAATTCTGGATCTTATTCATCCTCTCGTCTGAACCGCCAATCATCCCGGTGTAGTAAAAGAAGTCAACGAGCTTCGCGCTCGGGTAGTGGCTTTGGAGAATATGGTGCAAAGGTTACAAGCACCAGCAAAATCACCAGCATCAACAGTACCACCGACAACAACACCAACAATACCATTACCACCACCAACAACATCCGCACCACAAGCCTCAACATCACAATATGTACCTTGAACATCAACGTCATACGCATCGCATTTACCAAGAAATACCAGCAACAATAACCGATGAAGTATTAACTCATTTCCCCTGAAGAAATTTTATGTATATTTAATATATATGAAATTTGAAATCAAAATAAATCTTTTCGTACTAAGCTATTACGCGTGTATCTTAACTGGTAGGTACTACTCGGTTAGTTCATATTACTAATATGCAATGATGTACATCCTTCCTTAACAACTTAACTATTGTTAACTACAATCTCTGTTTCAACTTAATGAATTCCATTTCATAATAAACCAAGTGTATTATTCAATTACATAATTGATTTTATATTTTCATTTCCGATATACTCGAAACTTTCCAGAAAACATCATCTGTGCCTTGTAAGGTTCACAAAAATTCCACGAACATCAACATCCTTCACCAAGGAATATCAATAAGAATAAATAATAAAGTATTGATTTCATTAGTAAAATACTCCGCAAAGATTATGTAATCTTTAATGTTTTAGAGATTAATCATTTCTAAGTCAAGCCGAAAATCAAATGAGCTTAATATGATATTAACTCATTAAATCTGTATTACATCTGAAGAAAAATATACATACATATATTTTCATAAAGACTGTAATGAAAAATCTTTTGTACAAAATATTAATTGTGAAATCTTTAACGGGTAGGTAATACTCGGAAAATATATAAGTTCACAATTAATATGTTACACTGTACATTCTTCAACTTTGATTCAAAAATTATTAACAATACTCACAACGATATACAATCATTTTTGTACAAATTCAATTACATATTCTGATATTGACGGATCAGAATCCAAGTCATAACTCTGAACCAGTGACATCATTCTTAGATCTCTACATCTTTCAAAGCTATACTTTGACTTCAAAACTGTGCAAGATCCTTCAGCATTGTTTTTACCGAAAATAACCTTGCAATTCCTTTTCAAAGTATCCAGTATTATCAACCATTCAACCAGACAACAACGACCTTTCAGACTTGTAACTTTGGCATATACGTTTTTGTTACTGGGGAACCTTTTATGCTCCACCACATTAGCAGTAAATTTACCAACAACCTCATTGACCCTTGATCTTCCGAAAAATCCTTATACTCATTGAAACCCTATCATGTACTCATCCACAACTTGTAACAATAATTGCCATACCAACTACCGGGAATTAGCAATCAGTATTTTGAAATCTTGCAGCACGTCTACGCCAACAGTTATATGTGTACATATAACGTCTACCTCCTGGACTTACATACTTCGAATGTGAAGTTTCTGAAAAACACCCCAAAACTACGAAACTAGTTCTCCGAATTTTGGAAAAATGCTGATGAAGCAGCAAACACTATAAACGATCTTAACAGTCAAAAGTTTGATAATAAAGAATAGTATGGTGGTAAAGCTGAGGAAAAAAAAAAGTTTGGAACTGGAAAACGGATTGAGCAAAGTATAAAGGAGGCTGTGGATAAATCATAAAGACTGAACCTGCCTTCAAAGAATCCAAATAATTCAGTGTCTTCTGAAATCATTAGCGAATACCTTACTCCTTACTCTAAAACCTTTACAGATAATATTCTTCATCATCATCTTATCTTAAATATTCTAAGATATCATCGTATCTTCCATTATAAATATCCTCCATATTTCTGAAGATATTTTCATAATTATTCTTATCTGAAACCATTCATCTCTTCGCGCTATCTGTATTACATCATAAAAGAAACTATTTTAGTTTCTAAATTCTGAAACCTTCAAGTTTAAAATATGAATGTTTTGATGTAGTGTTGGGAACTGAAGCATGAATTAGTATAATATAATGATACTTGATTAACGTGATTATATTACAGTAAGTCATGCCGAGTTTCTAATGGAACATGATAAAGGTTCACAGATCCCACCCTCATCATGAACCATGTTACATAACTCTTCCATTCTATATAATCTCTAAATATATCAAGAAAATATATTTCTTGATGATTCAGTCTTTTCTGAGTATTATGGTAATTTGCCAAATCAAGATCGTGCCATTACAATTTCTTTCTTAGAACATTAGTGTTGTTCATCCAAAACTTCATACCTACGAATTCTGGACCATTATTCGCTTGATTTAAAGTCGGAAAGAGAAAACGAAAGCATGAAGCTCCGAAATATAATGGAAAATATAAAGCCCTATAACAACCCTGAAATTACAAACCGTGTATATCAATGCGTATAGCAATATAAAGACACGGGAGAATGAAAAACACTATAACCCCAAGGTAATGGTAGAAGAAAATAACTTCCTCTGGTGGTAGATGAAAAAGAAGAATGACAGATATGAAAGTTCGGAGTATATCAAGAATCAGAACTGGATGAAGTATTTTCACAATCTATTAAGAAGTATGAAATAAGGAAAAAGATTATAGGAGTGGTGAAAATAAATGAAACGGAAGAGGTCAATTTATAGCAAAATATCAGACATAGCAATCGAGGCAGATTACGCATATAATCAAAGGAAATCTTAATTTCCTTAAAATTTGAAGAATCAAATCTTATTTAGATTATGAAGATTTTCTATTCCTTAAATTCCGAAAATCAATCGTTACTACGTCAAGAGTTAAGACGAATCTCTATTCCTTCATTTCACTCTATTATGATAACTTCTCTCATACGCTCCGAGTAATTGGATTGTTTTATCCATATTATTCAACGGTGATAAAAATTCTATTTATCAACTCATATTCGTCATGAAAACATTTTTATTGTTAGCCATGACGACCTCACTCAAATTTCGGGACGAAATTTCTTTAACAGGGAGGTACTGTGATGACCCAAAAATTTCTGACCAAATTTAAACTTAATCTTTAACGTTTCTGACACGATAAGTAAAGTCTATGAATTTTAATCTCAAAATTTTGAATTATTCAATTACCCTTCGATTGTTCTCAACGATTCGCGAACAATTATATGTAAACAGATACATACTATAACTTGAAAACATAACAAAGTGTTGAGTATATGATACTGTGCATTAAACTTATTGGTTTGATTATCTGATTGATATATTTAACTACGAAGTTAAAAGATTATGCTAAACGATTGAATTAAAAGATATTTACTGAGTCCCTTAAGGATTATGATATTATTACGGGTCTCTGTTGTAAGGTCCACGTTGATTTGGGAAATCATTCATTTTTAACGATATTCGAAATAAATGTTAAAGTGTTTGTACACATACAATAATAAGAAATATTAACTGTTAGAATTAGATATATGAATAACTTGCGGTGTGTAATTTAAAAACGTGTTTATGAATATTGAAAATATATATTTAATAATATGATAAAATGTAATATTAATTTGGTTATAAAACGTTTTGATTTAAAATTATATATACTATGATAACGAGAAGATGATTTATAGAAGTAAATGACCGATACACTCGAAAGATTAAGATCTACTTTGAGTGGAATAATTTAAGGATAATTTAAGACTATATTTTGACAAAGGTACGAGTCACGAAACATAAAGTACAAGTTTTCTCAGCGTACGAAAGGACGTTCGAAAAACCAGACCGGGACATAAGTCGCGTGATGACGTACGACTTATCGGAACAAAAATTACAAATCAACTATGGACGAGAATATAATATAATATATAATTAATTAATTTAAATTATATATATTATATTAATATTTAAAAATGTCGACAAACTAGAAGTTAAAAGAATGTGAGCTGGATCAGAGGGCCATGCGATCGCATGGCCTTGAAGCACAAATCCCATGCGATCGCATGAGGTGCTTTTTCAGAAAAGGTTCTATAAATTGATCGAGTTCTGGCTTAATTCTCACACACACATATTTATCTATATTACTCCGTATATATTATTTATTATTATTATTATTATTATTATTATTATTATTATTATTATTATTATTATTATTATTAAGATTAATATTATTATTATTAATCTTATTATTATTATAAGTATTTTTAGATATCGTTATTATTAGTATTATACATAAAATACTACGACGAGGTTATGAACGTGTCACTTTCAAAATGAGTTTTCAAACGGATTAAAGCTAAGGAAAATATGAGTTATAGCTATGGAGGTTATGGGTAATGTTCATGGGTATTGTTCGCAAGTCAAACCTAATGTTTATCATCTCTGTTGCGTCTACGTACTTTTCTGAAATATTGAATCACAATATTGATACGTAAGCATTTATATTTTATCTTTTATAAATTAATAGTGTATACATGTCTAGTGCTCGAGTATATATATTTATACATGTTTGTATGCTAAATTTCGTCGTTAAACAGTTTATAATGAATCACGAATTAAATACATATATTACTGGTAAAAGGTATATGATATACATGTTTTTGGAAAGCTGGTGAAAAATCAGTAACTTTTCATTTAGACACCGAATAGTTTCGATGAACGGATTAAAAGATATGATCAACTGAATTATGACTGACGTTAATTGAAATTGCTTTTGAATCTGCAATTAAGATTTAAACAACTTGTTTACGAGATTGATAAAATGGATTTTTGAATATTACCAACCGAGTAAATGAATCCTTATACAAGGTACGTCTCGTTTTGTTGAACTATTGTCAAAAATGACTTTTTGAAATGACTTTTGATAAACTTTTGTATGTCGATCTCGAGCATTAGGATTGTGATACACCATGACCTGACCTAGCTTGATAGACATTTATTGACCAATATATGTTCTCTAGGTTGAGATCTACGATTATTTGATATTCCGAGTTTCGGTCACATTACGATGAACAACTTTATGTGCTGCTAAGGTGAGTTTCATTTGCTCCCTTTTTAATTGCTTTTGAAATATATATTTTTGGGCTGAGAATACATGCAATTTATTTTAAACGCAATGGATACAAGTACATACTAAATTCTACACTGAGTTTAAACCGAAAATCCCTTAGCTTTGGTAACTAGTAACTGCCAGTTATAAGAACTGGTGGGCGCGAGTAGTAGTATATGGATCCATAGGGCTTGATATCCCCGTCCGAGCTAGAGCACTAGCCTTTTAACGAACGTATGCTATTTGAGAAGCGTACACGTTGGTTTGCGTATATTATTAAGATGATTATACAAAGGGTACAAATTATATATACATTAAATTTAGTTACCAGGGTGCTCAATCTTGTAGAATATTTTGATAAACGTTTCGGATGAAATAACTGAAATCTTGTGATCCACCTTTATGTACAGATTATGCAAGACAATAAAACTATGAACTCACCAACCTTTGTGTTGACACTTGTTAGCATGTTTATTCTCTGGTTCCCTAGAAGTCTTTCGCTATTTGTTTATATGTTAGACAAGCTATGTGCATGGAGTCTTACATGGCATATTTATCAAGGAAACGTTGCATTCACCAAATCATCACCATGTATCTTATTTTGACTGCGTTGTCAACGGAAGTACTATTGTAAACTATTATTTACGGTGATTGTCTATATGTAGAAATCATCAGTTGTCTAAAACCTTTGATTTAAATATTCATTTATGGTGTGCCTTTTCAAAAGAATGCAATATTTACAAAACGTATCATATAGAGGTCAAATACCTCGCAATGAAATCGATGAATGACGTGTTCGTCCATTTGGATTTGGAGCGATCGTCACATGAGTAAAATTTCTTTAATATCACCGGATAAATTTGTTCGCGGATGCTAAAAACGTGCTTCCATGCGTAGGAAATGATCCTATCGTATGGAATGGCTAACAAACGGGAAACATGGAGGTACATACCCGCCTCATCCAATGGAGCCCAAACAAAATACTACGTGGCATTTATTGGCCTACTGTTTATCCTATTAAAGGTCTATGCGTAATAGTCGTCGTTCCTAATTTGTCTCAACCAAACTTGAGGATCATTTAGATCCTCCTCTTCTTCTTCGAAAGATGATGTATAATGTTGTTGTGGTGGTGGTGGATTGTTTCTTGTTGTTCTGCCTCTTTTTGGTTGTCCACCTCGGCTAGATTGTCCCTGCAAAACACATTAACACCAAACCAAAAGAATATAGAAATCGTTGTGTTATTGTTAGCTAAAAACATAACCAAGTAGCAAGGGAACTTAGTCATTTGATTCAAAGTTCAAAGGCATTGTGATTCATATAAGGAAAGTTGTATGTTCAAAATATTTGACCAAAGTCAACCAAAATCAACATAAGCTAGTAAATACACTTTCAAAAATGTGGATCAAAAAATTTACAATTAAGCATCAACTTAGGACTCAAGAATGTTGCGTTCATAAACCTAGGTCATAACATGTAGAACTTGTATTCAAATTATTTCCATCACAAGCATGACACAAGTATAACAATATAGCTCAATATGACCATTCATTTGTTCTTTTTGCAACTATGTTTTAACATACAATATAATCAATCCACTTCAAAAAGGCCTACATAAGTGAAATTTAAGCATACATCTTTAAAAAGAACATCACAAATCAATTTATGCTTGAATTTTAAGAGAATTCAATTCATGACCCGGCCATTTTGACATTATTAACACCAACAACATATTAAGCATTCACAATCTTCATAAACATCACAAACTAACCCAATATCTTAAAGTAACAACCCTAATTTCATATTTAATCACTACAAACCCTAGGTTCATGACCACACCCATTAAACATGTAATTATTACAAAATCAAGAAATAATGGGTAATTAAACAACTAAGGCATGTTAATCTAAGTAAGAATCATGCAAATCAAACACCCAACACCTATATTTCACATAATCATACATACAAGTATATAAATTGAGAAATCAAGAAAGAAAAGTGTGAAAAGGTAGTAGTATTACCCTAGAAGTCATGATTCAAGAACGAATTTGAAGGAAGAAATCACGAAATTGAAAGAAGAAATTAGGGTTTTTGAGAGTTGGTTCATTTGTAAGAGAGAAAAATAGAGATGAGTGTGTTTTGTGGTTAAAAATGGGGTTAGATAAGGTATAAAATGCGTTTATTTTTTTCTGGGTCAGGCCGTAAGGACGACGTCCAGAATTTGGACGGCGTCCAAGTGTGAAGGACTGGACGGTGTCCCAATTTTTGGACGGCGTCCAGTTGTGAAGAAGAGGACGGTGTGCATTACTTTAGGATGGCGTCTAAATGATCTACAAACGGCTCATCAAATTTTCCGACACTCGCAAGTTTAAAATCTCATCGTATATCATTTTGCACAAAATAAAAAAAATTGTACAAGTAATAAACACACAATTCAAAGTATTTACACGTGTGAACCTTTTTTTAACGAGTCGTTCACCCAACTCGTCCCCATTTTCGATTTAAGCCTTGTTCTCTAAGTTGAGGTTAACCTAATCTTCAATTTCTAGGGGACCATCAACATAGTGTTTGACTCGGTGGTCATTCACTTTAAAAATGTCGCCCTTCCAGTTCACCACTTCGATTGTACCATAAGGGTACACTCTTCTAACAACAAATGGTCCCGACCATTGGGACTTAAGCTTTCCTGGTGACAATTTGAAATGGGCATTATAAACAAGGACACGATCTCCTTCCATGAACTCCTTTGGACTTTTTAATCTCTTATCGTGCCATTGTTTGGTCTTTTCTTTATAAATTTGAGAGTTGTCATAGGCTTCAAGCCTCAACTCCTCTAATTCATTCAATTGGGTCAAACGTAACCACCCGTATCCTTGTAATCTAAATTACATGCCCTTAGCACCCAATGCGCTTTGTGTTCAATCTCCAAAGGGAGATGACAAGCTTTTCCTTATACCATACGGAAAGGAGTGGTTCCAATAGGTGTTTTGTAAGTCTTGCGAAAGGCCCACAATGCATTGTTTAACTTAACAGACAACTCTTTTGGATTTGCACCAACGGTCTTTTCAAGTATGCGTTTTAAAGACCGATTGGTATTCTCCACCTGCCCACATGTTTGAGGATGATATGATGTTGAAATTTTATGGATAACTCCATAACGTTTCAACACCTTTTCCATTTGCGTATTGCAAAAGTGGGTGCCCCGGTCACTGATAAGGGCTTTAGGTGTGCCAAATCTTGAGAAAAGTTCCATCAAAAAGGTAACTACAACTCGGCCATCATTTGTTGGGAGAGGTTTTGCCTCCGCCCATTTGGAAACATAGTCTATGGCAACAAGTATGTAGAGGTAAGAATGAGACTTTGGAAAGGGCCCCATAAAGTCAATTCCCCAAACATCGAACACCTCGCATACTTGGATGCTTTGTTGAGGCATTTCATCCCGTTTAGTGATTTGACCGGCCCGTTGGCACGCGTCATAAGCCTTACAAACAGTGTAGGCATCTTTGAATGTTGTAGGCCAATAGAAATCGGCCTCGTAAAATTTCCTCCCCGTGATTTGGGGAGCAAAGTGCCCACCCATTGGACCAAGGTGACAATCAAGAAGAATTTGAGTGCATTCCTTTCCCGAAACACGAATTACTCCATCCGCACCTCACCTAAATAGATAAGGGTCTTCCCAAAAATAGTATTTTAGGTCACTAAAGAATTTCTTCCTTTTCTAATGTGACCAACCGGTTTCTAGGTACCCCCCAACAATATAATTGGCGAAATCAACATACCACGGGTCTTCCATCTTCTCTACTCGCATGAGGTATTCACCGGGAAAATCATATTTAATACTCGATTCATAGAGTACTTCAAGATTGAGATTTTCAAGTCTAGAAATATGGTCAGCTGCGAGATTTTCGGCACCTTTCTTGCCCAGGATCTCGATATCAAATTCTTGCAAGAGCAAGACCTATCTTAGAAATCGAGGTTTGGTATTCGGTTTAGAGAAAAAGTATTTCAATGCCGAATGATCTGTGAAGACAATCGTCTTTGACATGACAAGATAAGATCGAAATTTGTCAAAAGAAAAGGCGATAGCAAGGAGCTCCTTTTCTGTTGTTGTGTAGTTTAATTAGGCTCCTTGTAAATTCTTGCTTGCATAGTAAATGGGTTGAAAAAGTTTTTCAACCCGTTGGCCCAAAACTGAACCAACTGTAAAATCCGATGCATCGCACATTAGCTCGAATGGTAGTGACCAATTTGGAGCTATAATTATTGGTGCGTTAACAAGTTTTTGTTTTAAAATGTTGAATGCCTTAGTGCATTCACTTGTGAAAACAAAGGGTGCATGTTTTTCGAGAAGTTTAGTCAATGGCGTTGCAATTTTTGAAAAGTCTTGAATGAATCGCAGGTAAAACCCGGCATGCCCGAGAAAACTTCTCACACCCTTCACATTTGAAGGAGGTGGAAGGTTGGCAATGACGTCAACCTTTGCTGGATCCACCTGAATACTAACACTTGAGATTTTGTGCCCCAAGACAATGCATTCTTTAACCATAAAGTGGCATTTCTCCCAATTTAGCACTAAGGTTTGATTTCTCACACCTAATTAGCATTTTCTCCAAATTTAGAAGACATGAATCGAAAGTGTCACCGAAGACTGAAAAGTCATCCATGAACACCTCCATGCAATCTTCAATCATATCGTGGAAAATAGCCATCATGCACATTTGGAATGTTGCTGGTGCATTACATAGACCAAAGGGCATTCGACGGTATGAAAAGGTGCCATAGGGACACGTGAAGGTAGTCTTTTCTTGGTCCTCGGGGGAGATGGGAATTTGAAAGTACCCCGAAAAACCATCTAGAAAACAATAAAAGCTATTTTCCTCTAGTCTCTCTAACATTTGATCAATGAATGGTAGCGAAAAATGCTCTTTTCTAGTGGAATCATTTAACTTACGATAATCAATACAAACTCGCCACCCGGTCACAGTTCGTGTTGTGATAAGCTCGTCCTTATCATTTGTGGTAACAGTTATACTACCATTTTTAGGAACACAATGGACCGGGCTTATCCACGGACTGTCTGAGATTGGGTATATTAGACGTGCATCTAGCAATTTAATGATCTCCTTCTTGACAACATCTTGCATATGAGGATTTAGCCTCCTTTGACGTTGCACCACCGGTTTGGAATTTTCTTCCATTAAGATCTTGTGAGTGCAACAAGAAGGACTAATTCCTTTTATATCATGGATTTTCCATGCAATAGCCGGTTTGTGGGCCTGTAACAAGGAAACAAGACGTTCTTTTTCATGTTTAGAAAGAAGTGAGGAAATAATTACCGGAAGCTTCGAATCCTCCTGAAGGAAAACGTACTCAAGATGATCAAGGAGCGGCTTAAGCTCCAAAATTGGAGGTTCCTCAATTGAGGGCTTACTCCGGTACTCGCTATCCTTATTCAGTTGTTTTAACTCCTCCTCAGTTGGTTCATACCCATTTGCCATCAATGTAGCCATCACATCCATTTCTTCAATATAAAGTTCTTCATCTCCACTCGCCAAATCGTATGTACCTGTTTCATCCAATTCGAGAAATTCCTGCAAGAACTCATAATGCGAATCTATGCTTTGCATAAAATAATAAGTATCATCAGAAGATTCAGGATATTTCAATGACTTGTCAATTGCAAAAGTCGCACTAGCTTCACCAATTCTAAGGGTCAACTGCTGATCATAAACATCAATGACACATCTAGCAGTATTTAAAAATGGTCGACCCAAAATAATTGGTATTCTGTCATCAACTTCCATCTCTAAAACCATAAAGTCTGCCGGAAAAATCAGATTTCCGGTCTTAACTAACATATTCTCTATTATTCCTCGAGGGAATTTTATAGAGCGATCAGCTAGCTGAATAGCCATTCATGTGGTTTTGAGTTCCCCAGGGGCTAATTTAAGGTAAATCGAATAGGGCATCAAATTGATACTAGCCCCCATTAGACATGGAATAGTGAAACAACCCGGATCTTGAAGCTTTTCGGGAAGTGTGTTGGACACTAGCGCTGAAAATCTAGCATTTAAAGTGACTGATGAAACACTTTCCATCTTCTTTCAGTTGGTGAGCATGTCCTTCAAGAATCGAGCATATTTAGGCATTCCTGCAATAACATCAATAAAAGGTAAATTTACGTTAACTTTCTTGATGAGCTCCATGAATCTTGACTTTTCTTCCTCGAGCTTCTCCAATCTTTATTTTCTTGGGAATGAGAGCGGTGGTTGATACGCTTTAACAACTGGTTTGACTCGTTCCATGTCTTTTTGACTTTCCATGTGCTCATTGTCAACACCTTCAACCACATTTTCCGGCTCCTTTTCTTTCTCCGGTTCATTCACACTACTTTGTTTACTCTCTTTTGTTAATGGAACACGAAAGTCAGCAACTTCTGGCATCTTTGGTAGATCATAGGTTACCCCACTTCGGGTAGTGATAGCCTTTGCTTGATCGTTTCGGGGGTTAGATTGCGTGTTGCTTGGCAATTCCCCCGGTTTTCTTTCGCTTAACAATTTAGCAAGATTACTCATTTGTTGTTCCAATACTTGAATGGAAGATTGTTGGTTTCTAAATTGTTGCTCATTCTTCTCATTTGTTTGGCTTATATTGGTAACAAGTTGAGTTTGCAATGCAATTAACTTCTCCAACATATTCTCCACATTTGACTTTTTCTCTTCATGTTAAGGTTTTTGATAAAAACCCGGAGTATGTTGTTGGTACCCACTACTTGACCCTTGTTGGAAATTTGAATTTTGACCTTGAGGGTTGTAAGGGTTGTTGAAGTTTCGATTGAATTGGGCTCTTCCTTGAAATTGGTTGTTATTCCTTTGGCTTATGAAAGCCACTTCTTCTTTCTGAGCCATTGTCAAACCTGCATCACAATCTTTTCCTAAATGAAGACCACCACAGTATTCACAACCTACCTTCATACTATGAATTTCCTTGGTGATCTTTTCCATGTTTCGAGCAACACCGTCTATTTTCACACTTAGTGAACTAAGGTCATCATAAGCACTGGCGCTTTGGACTTGAGAATGACGAGTAATTGGTCTTTCTTGATGCCACTCATGAGAATAATCGGTTTGTTTCTCGATTATCTCATAATCTTCTTGCTCGGTTTTGTCCATGAGTGAACCTCCAGCCGCTTGATCAATAGAAATTCGGGTTGCAACATCACAACCCTTGTAAAAGATTTGAACTTTTTGGAAGGTATCTAAACCATGGTTTGGACAACCTCTTAGCATTTTGGAAAATCGATTCCATGCTTCATACAAGGTTTTCATCGGCTTTTGACAAAATTGGGTAATTTCTTGTTGGAGTCTCGCGGACTTAGAAGCTGGAAAATATTTCTTAAGAAATTTTTCCCACATACTATCGCAAGTTTCTATAGTAGCCTCGGGTAATGAATCTAACCAACTCCGTGCTTCCCCGTGGAGTGTCCATGGGAAAAGTTTTAAAAATACATTTTGGTCGGTGTCCGCTTGAAGCTTGAATAGAACACATATCTCTTGAAAAAGACGAATATGTTCATTAGCATCTTCATTTGGACCTCCACCAAATTGACATCTATTGTTAATTATTTGGAGAATAGGTCCTTTTATTTCAAATTTTACCTCACCAGGTGGCTGAGTAATTGCACTTCCTTGTCCAGTTCGAGTTGCCTTCATCTTGGCTGCCATTGATTGTCTTGGTACCACCGGTCTTTGTGCCTCTCCTTCCATTTCAAAATTTGGAGGATAAACGGGTTCACAAAATTCATAATATCGAGGCTTGGTTGTTCTTGATGATTCCGAATCAAAAGTTTCCTGCTTTGATGAAGACTCAAAAATTTCAAGTACTTCTTTTGGTATCCTACCAAGCTTTCTGTCCGGTTCTGTAAGTGGTGTAAGTAGCGGAGAATCTGAATTTCGGGTATGTGGCATATGCAACCTAAAATCTGTCAATCACACAACTAACAAAACTATTAAATGCACCGATTCTATAAGTTTAAAAATCAAAGACTATTAATAATTTAAAAGAATTAAGAAACTACTTAATCACAAATTAGTTAATAATTTTATTTTGACACAAAACTGTCCCCGGCAGCTGCGCCAAAAACTTGATGTGCGAATCGTGTCATATAATTTATATTAGGAAAAACACCGGTTATTAGAACTATTACACAACTACGGGCAGTGTACTCAATCGTGTAGTAGTATAGATAATGGTTTAGTCTGTGTATCGTTTCAAGGACAGTTGTATGAGTCAAACTATAATTAGAAACTATATTATGATTAACTAAGTAAATGAAACTAAAGGTACAAGATAATTTGGTTTTGCCCTTTAACGATGGGCTAATCAAGACAAGTTCTAATTTACAAGTAAAAGAAATGTTTTTGGTATTTTTGGTTTTAAACAATTGTAAATAAAGCAAGTAAGATAGTTTGATTTAGATCAAAGAGATGAAATGTTCATCAAGATCTTTTACCCTCGGTATTGGATGTAAGTTTTGATATTAAGGCCTGATTGAATGATTTTGTGTGTAAGTTACCTATTAAATTCACCAAGAGTTCTCTTTAGTAAATATGCAAACACGATTACAAGATCAAGGGTTCCCTTTTCACTATAGTTCTTGTATTTGTAATCGGATAACTTAGCTAGTTCTAAGGCTTGAAACTTGACTTCTATGTTCATAGTTATCAATAATTGTACACACATTCGTTGCATACAATTCGTCCCTATATCGTCTAATCAAATGAATCTAATTTACCCCTTGGTCTGGTTTAGTAAACAATCAATCTAAGACAAGTTGATTGTAAATCAATATGATAAATCAACAAGAGTTCTCTTTATCAACAACATATCAATTAACTAGTTACAAATGATTTTTAACATCAATAAGCATCTTCTTGAATCAAGCTTAAAACTATCACACAAAATACATTCAATCCATAAGATTACATCCAATACCTCAGTTATTAATCTAGATAAACATTATAGAGTTTAGCCAACAATCATATTAATAAACAAAACATCAATCAATTGATAAGTAGAATTCATTGTTAAGAACAAGAAATTAACCTAATAGAGAATGAATCTTGAATGGAGAAGGATTTGAATCTTGATTCTTGGATGTTAGACCATTTGAAAGAGCTTGGAGTTCTCCAAAAATGCTCCTAAATTCGTCTCTGGAACTGATCTGATCGGCTATGACAACTGGTCTCCCAATCATTCATTTTTAAAGTGGTTAAAGTGGGTCAAAAGTCAAAAGTAGGCTGAAACCTACTACTGAACGGCGTCCCAGATTCTGGACGGCGTCCAGTACTGAAGGGCTGGACGGTGTCCCATATACTGGACGACGTTCAATTGTAAAGGTCTGGACGGCGTCCCACTTCCTTGGATGGCGTCCAGTTGAACTGAAGTTCACTGTCTCGTTTTTTCATAATCTCCCTTAATTTGGACGGAGTCCCAATCATTTTGGACGGAGTCCAATATATCTGAAGCCTTTTTTATCATTTTAGAGCGCTAATTTGACCGTAACTTGTATCGGGATCAACCATTATGATGTCACAACTCATATAATGGTCATAAATCATCAAAACTCTTCACAAATCTCTTTCCGATACAAATTTGCATATCTTTGTCTATCACTTATAGAAACGCCTTCATTATCCTTGATTCTAGAGTATTTCATTATGATATTGCGATAGATATATATGATGAAATCGAGCAATATCATAGATCTATCGGGTTTGACAACCCCAACCGGGCTAGTCGCTCTAGTATCGTAAACGGTTGCATAGTACTTCGTTTTTACTACACTTTGTACAGTGTAGGGAGATTTCATAATAAAGGGAATATGTCATATTAATGGTTAAGTATGGTTACCGAAGCGCTCAGCAACTTATAGAATATCTTTATTGAAATGTTTGTAACTATGAAATCTTGTGGTCTATATTTATATCGATGCTAGCTTTAAACCTATATATATCACCAACCTTTGTGTTGACTGTTTAAGCATGCTTATTCTCAGTTCCTTAAGAAAGTCTTCCGCTGTTGCATTATCCGAGCAAGTTGTGCATGGAGTCTCATGCTTTTGTTTAAATGAAGTGTTGCATTCAATAAAACCTTTGTCATGTATTATATTCGACTGTTATGTCACGTGTGTAGTATTTGGAAACTGAAGTATTATGGGGATTATTTCTTAAATAATCGCCCACTTGTTTAAAACATGCATTATGTATAATAATGGTGCACTTTTTATAAAACGAATGCAATATTTTCTAAAACATATCATATAAAGGTCAAATACCTCGTTATGGGACCGCTGAATAACGTACTACGTTTATAGTAATATGGACGAATCGTTTCAGTTGGCATCAGAGCAGTGGTCTTAGCAAACCAGGTCTTGCATTAGTGTGTCTAACTAATAGTTGTTAGGATGCATTAGTGAGTCTGGACTTCGGCCATGTCTACATGTCAAAAGTTTTGCTTATCATTTCTTGTCGGAAATTACCTGTTTATCATCTTAAGTCTTGACGCGTCTTACTGCAATTATTGCATAGATAGTGTATAGACAAATATTCATATCTTATCATATCTATCACGGTAGACTTTGCCTGACATTTTCTGAAGATTCCTCAGTCATTTATGGAATTTTGGTATTATATATACATATGAAAATTATGTATTGAAGAATACCAATCTAAATCCTATAATCTATTTCATATCAAAAATAATTTTCCTAATTATACAAGATGGATGCCGCAACCCGTTCAAGTTCCTCGAATTCCGATATGGACTTCCACTCGAGCTCCGAAAGCAGTGTAACCGGAATGGATCAACCAATTAGCCATCATCTATTCTGGATGAATTAGGGATGGGTTCGTAGCCTACTTAATCATTGGAGAAAAGAAGAAGGTGATCCCTTCCATCCACCACATTTACCTCTTGGCGAAGAACCTGAAGCACTTACCTGCAAACCTGTCCGAAACACCATTTTCTCTCTCATTTTCAGAGTATCTCATCACGATTATATACTATCTCACATTCTAGATCTTATTCATCTGCTCTTCCAAACCGACAATCATCCCGGTGTAATAGAAGAAGTCAACGAGCTTCGTGCTTGGGCAGTGGCTTTGAAAAATATGGTACAAAGGTTACAAGCACCAGCAGCATCACCAGCATCAACAGTACCACCATCATCAACACCAACAGTACCACTACCACCAACAACAACATCCGCATCCCACAACTCGACATCACAATCTGTACCTCGAGCATCAACGTCATACGCACCATAGATACCAAGGAATACCAACAACAATAATCGATGAAGTATTGATTCATAACTTCATTGGAGAAACATTCTGCGGCGATTATGTAATCTCCAAAATCTTAGAGATTATTTATTCAAACGGTAAATCAGATGAATGGATAGAAATAACAGAGAATAGAAACCCTGACAAGAATGGAGCGTGAATTAAAAACTAGACTTGTTACACAAGTGCCACCAAAAGTGACACCAGCATCACCATTAGTATCACCCACACCAGCAACATCTGTAACACCACAAGCTACACCAACTAGGGATGGCAATGGATATCCGATCCAGTGGATATCCATCCGATCCACCCGATTATTCGTGGATTTGGACGATCTAAATGGATATGGATATGGATGTGGATGAAAAAATTTCATCCATGGATGAACCCGCTTTCACCCGAAATAACTAAATATATAAATTTATCACTCAAATTAGTATCATTTATGTAGTGATATTTCATTAATTATATTCATATTCATCTTTCTCTATATTTTCTCTGTAAATATAACTTTCTTCTTATATTTTGTTTTGTTTAAATAATCAAATGTATTTATCGTACTTTGGTGGTTCAAATGTGATTCCATGTAACTAAAAGTAAGCAACTTATATGTCGATATCTTTAAACATTTAATAGGTTATCTATTGAATATTTGTTATATAGATTAGTAAAATGTGACTTTCGGTCGCATAAACTATTAAAAATATTACTTTTGATCGTATATAGTGAACCACCGCTTATAATTGTTAAAAATAAAATAAATTCAAACGGATATGGATAATTATCCATTAACCCGCTTCACCCGACGGATATGGATATGGATGGATGAAAAGTAAAAAAAATAAATGGATATGGATATGGATACGGCCTCACCCGATCCATATCCGATCCATTACCATCCCTAACACCAGCTCCATAATCACCGACGATATCGACACCACAATCACCAATGGGTATATTGAAATAATGAGTTATGGAAGTATTAACTCATTATTCCCAGAAAATTTATATATTATATGAATTTTTGAAACCATAATATATCTGTTCAAACTAAACTATTATGTATGAATTGAAAAAGGGTAGATACTACTCGGCTAATTCATATTACTAATATGCTACGACATACATCCTTTGTTAATGACTTAACAATCATTAACTATACTCTCTACTTCAACTCAATAGATTCCATTTCATAATAAACTAGGTGTATTATTCAAATATATGTTTGATTTTACACTTTCCTTTTTGATGTATTCGAAACTTTCTAGGAATCATTATTCGTGCCTTGTGAAGTTTACAAGAATTACACGAGCACCAACATCATTCACCGAGGAAATATCAATAAAAATGAATAATGAAGTATTGATTCATGATTTCATTTACGTCGAAGAAATAATCCGCGAAGATTACGAAATTTCTAAGTTTTAGAGATTATTCATTTCAAATTCCAGCCAAAAATCAAATGAGTTTAATTTAATATTAACTCATTAACTATGTATTACATCTGAAGAAAATATACATATATTTTAATAAAGACTGTAATAAAAATTCTCTTGTACAAAATATTATTTGTGAAACTTTTAACGGGTAGGTAATACCCGAGAGATATATGAATTCACAATTAATATGTTACATTCTTCGATTCTGATTCAGCAAATCATCAACTATACTCACTACTTTCACAACAATATACATTCTTTCATAAAAATTCGAAACAATCATTTTCATCCAAATTCGATTACATATTCTGATTTTGATAGATCAGAATCCAAGTCAAGATTTAACATGAGACATCACTCTTAAATCCCTACATCTTTCAAAGCTATACTTTGACTTAAAAATTGTGATAGCACATCACTTCTATTCATAAAATCCAAAAAAATATTCGTATCATTCAAAATTCTAGAACATCATAGGTATATGGACGATTACTATCTGCATTCAAACCCTTCATAATTCTTGAAAACACCTCAATTTAGAAACAATCGAGAGGATGATCCAACCACACGTTACCTACAAAAAGAAAGACTTATGCATATAGTCATACATCTGGAAAACTCCCGGAACCTAAGTAGAAGTTTAACACGTATTTGGGTCAGATCTTTTGGCATTTATTACCAAAAATAACTTTTCAATCCCTTTTCAAAGTAGCCAGTTTTGTCACAGCTCCAGCAAGTCAACTTCGACTTTTCAGTTGGACTAGCCTTATTATAACCTCGATATATACGTTGCCATTTCGCCATCGTTACCGGGAACCTTTTATATTCCACTACATTATCAGCAGATGTACCAGCAACTTTGGCTTTAGTCTCTCTGAAAAATATCTATATTATTCATGAAACCCCATCATGTACTCATCTACATCCTGTAACAATAATTTCCATACCAACTACCGGGAATCATCAATCATCAATCTCGAATCTAGCAGCATTTTTACCTCAACAGTTATATATATATACACATATAATTTGTCACTCCTGGAAATCTTGACCTTCAATTCTTAAATTCTGAATAGCACCCAGTCTACGAATCAATACCCTGAATTTTGAAAAAGCTGAATGAAACAGCAGAAACTGTAGACAACCGTAATAGTCAAAAGTTTGATGATAAAGAATAGTGTGTTGGCAAAGCTCAGAAAAAGAGAAGGTTTGGAACTGGAAAACAGATTGAGCAAACCATGAAGGAGGCTGTGGACAAATCACAAAGACTAAATCTGCCTTCAAAAAATCCAAATGATTCAGTGTATGCTGAAGTCTTTAGCGAATACCTTACTCCTTACTCTAAACTCTTGCGGACAATATTCTTCATCATCCTCTGATCTTAGATATTCTAAGATATCATCATATCTTTCATTATAAATATCCTCGATATTTCTAAAGATATTTTCATAACCATTATTATCTGAAATCATTTATCTCCTCACGTTATCTGTATCACATCATAAAGGAAACTGTTTTAGTTTCTAAACATTTGAAACCTCTGAGTGTAAAGTATGAATGTTTTTGAAGTAATGTTGAGAACTGAAGCATGAGTTAGTATAATATAATGACACTTGATCAACGTGATTATATTACAGTAAGGCATGTTGAGTTTCTAATGAAACATGATGATTCACAGACCATAATGTTATCATGTGCCATATTACATGACTCTTACATTCTACCTGATCTCCAAACAAATTAAGAACATATCTTCTTGATAATTCTATTTTTCCGGATATTCTGGTAATTTTACAAATCAAGATCGTGCCATTACAATTTCCTTCTTAGAACATTAACTATGTTCATTTCGAAATCCATACCCACGAATTCTGGACAATTACTTATTGTACTTAAGGTCGAGAAGAGAAGACAAAAACATGAAGCTTCGAAGTATAAAGAGGAGTATAAATCACAGCAAATTGGAGAGAGTATTAACTGTAGATGTCAATGGTTATAGAAAGACAGAAGCAGAGACATCGAAATATAAGGGAAGATATAAAACCCAACAAGACCCCAGAAATTACAAACCGTATATATCGATGCATAAGAAATATAAAGACACGGGAGGACTAAAAACACTATAAAACCAAGAGTATAGGAGAAGTAAATAGATTCTTCCTGCGACAGATGAAAAAGAAGAATAACAGATATAAAAGTTAGGAGTATATCAAGAATCAGAACTGGATGGAGCATATTGACGAATGCTTTAAAGTATTAGTTGAGGGAAAAAGAATAGAAGGGTGGGTTTTGGAAATAAAGAAACGAAGGGAGGGGATTTATAGTGAAATATTCGACAGAGCAATCAAAACAGATTATTGCATTTAACCAAAGAAGATCCTAATTTTCTTAATTATCGAAAAACCAAATTTTATTACGAAGATTTTCTCTAAATCCCTTGAACTCCGAAAACCAACCCTATCTATGTCAAAAGATATGACGAAACTTTATTTTTCTCATTTCACTCTTTTGCGATAGCTTCGCTTGTACTCTTCACATAATCGAGTTGTTTTATCCATATTACTCAATGATGATAAAACTCTAATTTCCACCTCATATAAGTCATGAAATATACTTATTGTCAGTCATGACCATCCCAATCAAATTTCGGGATGAAATTTCTTTAACGGGTAGGTACTGTGACGACCCGAAAATTTCCGACCAAATTTAAACTTTATCTTTAAATGATTTAATATTTCCGACACGATAAGCAAAGTCTGTAATGTGGAAATCTCAAAAACTTTGAACTATCTTCATATAATCAATTACCCTTTTATTCCTACGATTCACGAACGTCATAATTTGTATTAATTATATATATGTGTATATATATATATATTTAACTTGAAAATATGATAATTAAATATCTCATTAAGTATATTCACAAGGTATTATATATACATTTTCATACTACTAATTTAGAGAGTTTTCGAACAATATATATGTTACTATTTAAACGACGTAATTAACTTATGTTAAAATGTATTTACATACAATGTATTATGAGTATAAATACAACCTTAAAAGTATTAAATACACTTAATAATATACAAAAACATATAAAGGATAGCTATACTCGTATTTCCGTTCATTTTTCTCAAGAATTCTACTCGTATTCATACAGTATATATACACGTATTATACGAAGCTTCTAGAAGTATTTACTATTGATATATACTAATAAAAATTTGTATTAGTGGAGTATTATGTCATGTATGACATCATCAATCTTATTATGTCATACATGACATCATCAATTTAACTTATACTAGATATTAGTCAAAAAAGACAACATAAAGTATTTACTATTCATATATACCAATAGTAATTTGCATGATTGATGTATTATGTTATGCATGACATCATCAATCTTATTATGTCATGCATGACCTCATGGTATTTAACTTATCCTAGATATTTGTCATAAAACAACAAATTACAAGTAGTATATAAAGGCCTTACATGGTATATTTTTTTACTCACATTTACATCCATTCTACTTTCAATTCTCTTCCAAGTATTCTCTTATTCTTTCTATCTAAAAACATCCTCTAATATCCTCTCTTCAAGTTCTAATAAGCCTTCATTATCTACAACAAAAACTAGTTACAAAAACAATCCATAAACACCATATAAGTAGTAATCAAGAACACCTCCTTTGATTTAAGTTTTGCTTCTAAGTTTGGTTATCTTTAAGCACCCTTCCAAGGAGTCTTTCAAGCTCTAGAAATCCTCTTCATATTCAGCTACTTCCTTTTCTTAAATCAAGGTATTAGCCTTACCAAAACTCTTGTTCAATTCATATAATTATAGCTATCTATATAAGAGTTTATAAACTAGAACATAGTTTAGTTAATTCTAAACTTGTTCGCAAACAAAGTTAATTCTTCTAACTTGACTTTTAAAAATAACTTAACACATGTTTTATATCTATATGATATGCTAACTTAATGAGTTAAAACTTGGAAACACAAAGAACACCGTAAAATCGGACATACGCCGTCGTAGTAAAACCAGAGGCTGTTTTGGGTTGGATAATTAAAAACTATCATAATCTTTGATTTTAAAGTTTATATTATGGGAAAATTATATTTCATATGAACATGATAAAATATCCAAAAATCATGGTTAAACACAAAGTAGAAGTATGTCTTTCAAAATGGTCATCAAGATGTCGTACTTTCGATGGAAATGACTACCTCTTTAAAAATAGGCATGTAACCTGTAACTCCGACAATAAACCACCACTTTTTCATTTTAGTTTTACAAATTTCAATTCGTTACGAAACCATAGCAATTTGATTCACTCAAAACGGATTTATAATGAAGAAATTATGAGCAAAACAATATTGGTTAAAAATGGCTAAAATGACTACGTGATGATTTTACAAAAATCTATACTAACCATATCTTAGCTAACTTTTCTTATATTATACATGTATTCTAACATGTCATGGTTACACAATACGTTAGATAAATCAAAAGACACCACATACACAATACGTTTAACTACAATAGCGGTATTGTGGGTCATGATTGAGTCTTATACAATACGTGTATACAATGTCTTGATTATTTCAAGGTGATATATCAATCTATATATTTACTAATTATTGTGGACTACTAACGTTGGAATGTTAACTTAACAACTTAAAACACGTGATTGAAAATATAAACTTAAGCAATCACACGTGATTGAAAGTATGAACTTAAAAAATCACATGTGATTGAAGATATGATATGAACTTGCTATATTAATTTTGTTCACATGTATTATTATCTGAATCGTTATTATTGTTATAGGTTCGTGAATTCAAGGACGACGGCCATATTTTTAATAAGTTGAAAACTTATTATTAATATACTTTTACTACAGTGAGTATATAGTCCCATTTTTTACTACAATGAGTATATAGTCCCATTTTTAAACTCTAAAATATTTTGGGATGAGAATACATGCATTTTATGTTTTACGCTATGGACACAAGTACTTAAAATATATTCTACATTGAGTTATACCACCTTGCATATCTTCCATAATAGCTTGGTAACTAATATTTACATGTTGTAAGAGCATGTAAGCGCGAATCCTATTGATAGATCTATCGGATTTTACAACCCCAACTGGGCTAGTCGCTCTAGTATCGTAAGCAGTTGCATAGTACTTCGTTTTTACTACACTTGGTACAGTGTAGGGAGATTTCATAATAAAGGGAATATGCCATATTATTGGTTAAGTATGGTTACCGAAGCGCTCAACAACTTATAGAATATCTTTATTGAAATGTTTGTAACTATGAAATCTTGTGGACTATATTTATATCGATGCTAGCTTTAAACCTATATATCTCACCAACCTTTGTGTTGACTGTTTAAGCATGTTTATTCTCAGGTCCTTAAGAAAGTCTTCAGCTGTTGCATTATATGAGCAAGCTGTGCATGGAGTCTCTTGCTTTTGTTTAAATGAAGTGTTGCATTCAATAAAACCTTTGTGATGTATTATATTCGAATGTTATGTCACATGTGTAGTATTTGGAAACCGAAGTATTATGGGGATTATTTCTTAAATAATCGCCCACTTGTTTAAAACATGCATTATGTATAATAATGGTGCACTTTTTATAAAACGAATGCAATATTTTCTAAAACGTATCATATAAAGGTCAAATACCTCGTTATGGGACCGATGAATAACGTACTAAGTTTATAGTAATATGGACGGGTCGTTTCAGTGGCATCTTAACACATCGATACTTCACTCCGAGTGGTGTCTTAACACGTCAACACTTGACTCTTCATATTGCTTGGGACGGCATCTTAACACGTCGATACTTCACCCCGGATGGCGTCTTAACACGTCAACATTTCATCCGTTACTTTCTTGGAGTGGCATCTTAGCACATCGATACTTCACTCCTGGTGGCATCTTAACACATCGACACTTCATCCCGGGTGGCGTCTTAACACGTCGACACTTCACCCATCATATTACTTTGAGTGGTGTCTTAGCATATCAATACGTCACTCGTCACGTGAAATATGGTGTCTTAGCACATCGACACTTCACATCTCATGCTACAACAAATAAATATATTATATACCTACGCATATAATTATTCCACTCACCTTGGTGCCTTGAACAATGCAATACCAAAATCCGTAATCATCAATGGAAAGTACCTATTCCATTAATCACACAATAATAATACAATTAGGGTAGATTTACAAACCAACCCAATTTGACACTTGCTACAATTTCGACCCATTAACACTTACTTCCAATTTGACTAAGTCAAATCTCGCCCAAAACACCCATAATCACAATCAACTAGTTATTATGTTCTAACACCACATTTTACTCAATGTTTCATCATCAAAACACCTTGCTTGCATCATTTAACACAAAACCCATTTTTGACCTAATCTCAAGTCAAAACACCAATTTGGCAAGCTTACACCTTAAATCACTTATAACCTAAGTTAACTAGTGATAATACACTCGAACATGATTATCGACTAATCAATTTCATCAACCAACCCAAAACCCATCAACAATGGTCATCAACACCATTTACTAGCTTATATACTTATTTATCAACTAGTGGGTTTACACAAGAACACACAATTCCAAACCCCAATTGTGAACAATAATCAAACTATGAAAACTAGGAGTTTGAACTTACCAACACTACCAAAACGTAGCTAGGAGCGAGATGAGCAACTTTAACACTCGAGCTTTTGATTGATTCAAGCTCCTTCTTCTCCGAAACTCCAATTCTCTCTCTAGAACTCTCTCTCTCTCTCTCTCTCTCTAAGATTGATGAGATACAGATCCGTCCTCCAGTGAAAGACCAAAATGCCCTTCATTTAACTCAAATTAGAAAAAGCAGAAATCTGTCGCCAGGCCAAGTGCGCGGCGCGCACACTTGACCCTGCGCGGCACGCACACAGGTCTGATCAGTTTCCAAGCTTTTATTTTTTACACCACAGTTCACACACCTTATGTACATCCTATATACTCCATGTACAATAAATAATCGGGTCTTGCATTTGGAAAGAAGCTTCAAACTTTTCAACATTGTCGTCGTATCGCTTTCTTCACAAAGCTTTTCCAAAATTTTAGTCGCCGCTAGTTGAGAAGCTTCGGCGGATTGAGCTATCTTTATCCGAACTTCGTCGGATGACATAAGACTCGCAGCATTGGATGAGCACGAATCCCTTTGACTTTTAGCTCAACTCGGAGGACGTCGGATCGGGTTGTGATCTTTAAATAAATTTTCAAATTGGGTTGGGTCGAGGTTCGTGCTAATTTACGGGTTCGAACTAGCCTCGGTTGGAATTGGTAATTCATCGACTTGTTTTCTTTTGTTGGTAGCCGATATACCTTCACTTTCCATAAACTTTGGGCAATCCCTCAAAACTTGCCACACATCCTCAAAAGCAAATTGTCGGCCCTTGGTTTGGTGTTTGAATTGTTTTCGGGCCACATTCATAATTTCCTCCCCCGAACTACTTTGCCACATTTTCCCAATCTTCGAATAAATACCAAAAACAAAATCTTCACATCTCTTTGAATTTTAGCCCATTTACCACTTATTTGATCCGCACGCCTTTGCTCCTTAACTAACGAATTGTATTATCTTTGGACTTCACCCCAAAATGAATTATAAGTTTGGTCGTTTCCCGCATCCGGATATTCCGAAACATACACATAACGCTCGGCTAAAATTTTTGATGTTGAGTTTTGGTTGGTGAAGTATTGTTGATGTTGAGTTTGTTGTGTGCGTATGTTTGGAAACATACCCGCAAATGCATTAGATGGATTAGCATTTGCAAAGCGAGAAAACCTGATATTTTGTTGCGATTGATAAAGCAAATTTTGCATCATGTCGCGACCGACAGCATTCGGGTCTTGAACTTGCGGGTGTTGTTTCGTTTTGCCTTTGTTTGAGATTTTTTTGGAACTCATTGTTTGGGGAAAAAAAAGATTGTATAAAATGTAGAGATGAATGAAATAAATTGGAATGGAGTGTAGTTTTTAGTTGTGTAAAATGAGTAAATGGATTATGATTTATATAGAGTGTATAGAAATGAAAAAAAAAAAAAAAAAAAGATAACCGTTGCAAATAGCCGTTAGAATTTATTTTTTTTTTTCTAAACGGTCATTTTTGACCGAATTACACCATCCTGTTATATGATTCAAATGCCCGAAAGGGAGTACGATGGGGTGGGGTGACGCCTGGGCGGTGCCGTGCCATCGGCGCCCACCTGGGCGGTGGGCTGGGCGGTGGTGAGGATCGATCCGAGAAATAAACATTCAAGTAAGAAGATTACTAAATCTATCAACACTCATTTCAAATGTACGTCATATAAAAGAATTATTCGTGCAAAATTTGTAAACTACGGAGTACAAAGAGTGATGAATAAATAAAGTATACTTTCATCTTTAATACTTATACATTGGTATTAAGTGGGTCCCATTTTTATGACGGAGTGTGTTATGGTTGTGAGTGATTTAGTTATGGGTTAATCTCGGTAAAAAAAAATGATGATGTATTGCTGATGTGATAATTAGTTCTGGTGTGAAAGTATGTCATAGTTTGGAGAGGTCTAAAGTTTTATTATTAAACGAACTGACATTTGTCCCCATTAGGTTTACAAAGCCCACTGTTCATTTGGGCTCTATTTTTTTTTTTTTTTAATGACGGTATCGAGGTCACTCTTAAGGGCCATAATTCACCTATCCGATCATATCTATAAAACTACAGGTCATGCATACTTCCTACAGCCATTAAGAAGAAATTTTCACGAACAAAAATGATCTTTTATTCCATAGGGACCGAACTCTCAAGGACCAAAAATAAACAAACCAAAAAACTAAATAATAATAATAATAATAATAATAATAATAATAATAATAATAATAATAATAATAATAATAATAATAATAAAGATGATATAATAATAATAATAATAATAATAATAATAATAATAATAATAATAATAATAATAATAATAATAATAAAATTACACATTAATTTTTTACACATATTATTATTATTATTATTATTATTATTATTATTATTATTATTATTATTATTACTTTCTTACATACATTATTATTATTTTTTTTATTATTATCATTATTAATATTAATATAAATTATCATTATCATTATTATTATTACTATTCAATTAATGACACCGTAATTTTGAATAATGATAATTAAATTTTAAATTATGATTATGCAGTCTTGAATAATAGTTATTAAATTTTAAATAATAGTTATGCAATTTTAAATGATGGCTACGAAATTTCAAATAACAGCTATATAATTACGAATAATAGCTATGTAATATCGGCTTTGTAGTTTCAATAATTTGTAATTTTGAATAATGGGTATGTAATTTCAAGTAATGTTTACGCAATTTCTGCTAATGTTTATACAATCTCAAGTAATGATTATATAGTTTCAAATCAAATAATCGATTAAAAATAAATTACATAGCCAATATGCTTTTATTTGAGACTGCATAGGATTTTTTCCAAATTAGATAATTATAATTTGAAAAGCAAAAGACGAAAATAGTCGGAGATAGTGAAATGCGATCCACCACGTATGAAAAATTTTTATTATACATATTTTCTTATAATAATTTTTATATACTTATCAATCCGTTAAAATAACTACACAATTTCGCCGCATCACGCGAACGTTTATACTAGTCCAAAACTATAACATGTTTGTCATTGTGCATGCTATATAAGAGCTCTAAAAAGTGTCAATTGAATAATTCATGTTATTAATTAATTAATTAATTAATTAAAACTTTATATAAACTTATCTCTAATAGTTACGTTTAAGAGATTGTGTTATGATTCAATTTTTAAGAAGTTAACTAACTAATTAAGAACTTATACATGCGTAACATGTTTTTACATTAGTAACATTTCACACGAAACTACCTCAAAGTACAATATAATTATACTTCAATTTTATCGGATGTCCCCGAAGAGCTTTATGCTTCAATTTGTCAAACGGCTCTTAACTTACCAGTATTGTGGTAGCCCTCAAACCGTGAGGTTAATGATTTAAATCCTGTTTATGACATATTCGTGAAATATTGTATATGTTTGTGTTAATGGGTGTGTGAATTTGCAGTTCGAAAAAACTATGCTTCAATTTAATTTTTTTTTTTTTATTATTTTTCCCTTTTTTCTTATTTTGAGCACTTGGAGATTGTGAAAGAGTGTAATATTTTTTTGGCTAATTAAGTATTATTTTATTAACTATTAAAGCAATAAGAAACAAAATTAGAAAAAGAATGTCGAAAATACGAAGAATGCTTAAAACATAGGATTTGATCGACTTTACATAAAGATTGTTTAGATTATTAATAAGAAAATATGATGGAAAAAAATCGCTATCTAAATTTCTAAATCTCTACAATATAAAATTAAAAATATAGGATAAATATTCGGACGAATTCATTCCCCAATATGTAAGGCCCCGTTTGGCTCATGGATTCCAATGGAATTCCGGCAGAATTGGAATTGAATTTAGACACGAAGCGTGTCTAAATTCAATTCCAATTCCGCCGGAATCCTATTGGATTCCCATTGGATTCTGTGAGCCAAACCGGGCGTAACTTTGCTTATAAGTTGTGAATCTTAAATGGGCTGTAAAGTTTAATTGGGCTCCAAGCAGGTATAATTGCAAATAGTCCAACCTGGTTCTAATCATTATTTTAGGCCGTTAAAAAATCGACCCTGAGCAAATGATCACTTTGCTCTCTCATTAGACCGGGCCTGCCGGAAATATAAGGACTGAAATCGATTTGATGTGACGATTTGAGGATGTTACGTGAAAAACTAGAAATGCGGAAGTGTTAAGTTTGATGTCACGCAACATTCTGCAAATTTTTGTGTGCTAATTCAAAGTTTTGAGCAAGTTTTGATGAACACCACCACGAGTCGCCGCCTGAGTTCACCGGATTCTGCACAATTGGATGAAGATGGCGGTGATGAAGATGAGAAGCTGATGGTGCTGATGAATAGATAAAGGACGTTTGGTGCAATCTTTAAGAAACTTCAGGGACCAATCGTGTATATTTTACTAACGATCGTTAATGAATTTGACAATGTTACCTCCAATTTCACACTTTTTCAAATTGTAGTCATTTTTGTGCAAAATTAAAAATCGTAATCCTTTTTGTGCATTAGAAAATTGTTTCAGAAATTCAAACCAAATGTTTCAAGTGGATTAATTGTCAAGGAAAAAAGGTTAATATGATTAAAGTGGATAACCAACCCTATGGCATTCGATGTTAACCCAAATCCGAAGGTAGGATTGGCTAAAATACAAGTTTTTTTCTTGACTCCTCGATCGACCTTCGGTTAGAGATTAATTGGTATGATTTCGAGGTGCTTTGTAGCTGAGGTATCGACATTGCACTTCATTTCCATTCCAGCTTGTTATTACAAGTCCTGTCTCTCTCGTTGTGTGGTTCGGGTGAGGAAAGGTTTTTCATGCTTGCCTACGTTTTTCTTGTGCTTCTCGTGTTTTTACTTTTTTCTTTTTCACATGTGTATAGGTAGTCTTTATTTAGATCTCGTGTACTTATTCTGGGTTCCTTTTGAGTCCCTTAATGTTGTAAAATGTTCGTTTAGTTATTAATTAAATTTTGATCATTCAAAAAAACATTAGTAAATTGAGAGTTACCTGTATTGTCAAATTGAGAAATTTAGGTTACTTTTTTGACCATTTGCCCTTATTATTATTACTAGCCTTTAAGAGCCCGTGCGTTATACGGCGACTCTTAATTAAACAAACTGGAAACGTTTATGCTATATCAATTACGGTATGATAAAAAGAGTATCACAAGTATTTTTATGGATGATATAAACATAATTTGATTAAGTTTTTTGCTTTACACAAAAAACATAGATTAAGGCTACTAATTCCAACATTAGTAGATGTGAAACTCACTTCAACCCTTACTCTTTCCTTGAGCTAACCGCGGGAAATTTGGTGCATTTGGGTTTGCGAAAGCAACTTTATTTGAGTGATTGGGTGCTTGGGGATCTTCAAAGGAGACCAAAGTTCAATCTCCACCAACTTCACTTTGGGGTCTTGCTTTTAAAAAAAAAAACTTTATTTGAAAGTGTCACACCAGCTTTGGCTATCCACATACACATGATCAAAATTTTGTAAATTAAAATGGACCAAGAAATGCAACTTCAAAAAAGGTATATAAAAAGGTAAGTAGAATAAGAAACAATTTACAGTTGTCTATGCACTTAGTATATAAAAAGGCAGAAAGTTTGACCCAATGGGTCGATTTGAGTTGTTCTTAGTCTCACGTATGTTATACAGGTCAAAAGAGTCTAAAATTACTCAAATTGTAGTCTTAAGTGCTTACAGCCTCCTACTGTTCATTTGAATAAATATATTATTTGAGTAATATGATTTTCGTAACCATATTTTAGTACAATAGATTTAACAATTCTAACCTTAAAATATATCACCCATTACATAGCTCGCCCAACTTGTTTAATATGGCATTATAACCTGACTCGTTCAAAAGAGTTGGCCATTGCAAACCACTTAAACACACAAATGGGTAGCGTTGGTTATATTCTACCAAAAACAGGTCAAACAAAAAAAACATTAATAGTCATCTGGTCAACCAAAGTGTAATTTATAAGCATTAATAGTCATTTAATGTTCAAAATTTTGATTACTCGTGATGTTTATTAATCATAGCTATAACAACCCTCCAATTTCCATACTTGAAATGACTATTTTACCCATAGAGTTTCTGCATGCTTATTAATATTGAAATTAATAACTAATTACTCTACTTTAATACAACGTTGACTAGATATTTATTTTTGGGCAACACAATATATTAATTAAAGTTTATATTATTTAACTTTAGTTAATATTACGAGCATTAAAATTAATGAGTGACTACGTGTTAGTACGTTCCTACGTATAACGTTTTTATTAGATGAATCGTCTCGGTTTCCAAACCAACAATTATATATTCGTGATTTCCAAATCCGAATTCTTTTATACGACACTTTCATGTCATTTGAATTAATAAAATATTCCTATGTTTTACTTTTCTTGAATTATTATTCTTCTCGCGTATTATAAACCGCGTAACGTTTTATTCAGCGGATCGAGTTCTTTAATCGTTCGGACCAATATATGAAATTTAATTTTGGTGTTGGCCCATTCTCCTAGCCCAATTTGGTCGACCCATATGTGGTGGTCATGGGTTATCAATTTTCTTTTAATTGTATTTTTTTATTAATTAAGTTACTATACTTATAGAAAAAAAATATATATATATACATAAATAATATTACTACTTTGTACTACCGAGAATCCCATGAGGGATTAGTCCAAGTATTGTTTTAACTTGTTAAATATTTTGAAAATAAGATTAGGTTTGTTTGTTAAAAAAAATAAAATAAATTTTAAACTTACGTATGGGAATTGGTCGGCCAAGAAACAAGGAGAATTCCACAAAATCTTGCTAATCCTTGCAATTTATATTAAACTGATATCGATAACATCCTATTTAACAAACAAAAAAAAACTAGCGATCTGCTTATTGGTGCGATCGAACCAAAGTCCCAAAACCCCAAAAATCAATCGGCTAAATTTATCACACTATTTCTTCATTATCTTTCAAAACAAATTGCATAATTGTGTTTCTCTCGATCCGTTCTACATTTCTATCCGTCTCTTTTCTTGATTTGAGGTAGACCTAAACTTCATCTTTTTCAATTATTAATTATTTATATGTTATATTGATTGTATGTATAGTTATAGTGCTTGTGGATAATTTTTATGGTGTTTGAATAATTAAAAGATGTTAAAAACATGATTTTTAATGATTAAATAATTTGGACAGAAATATAAATATTTTTTTTGGACACCTTGCCAATATTTTATGATGAAACTAACTTGCTCATTGTGATCCTCATAAAGAGTAGTGCAATTTACATATAAGATTTACGTTAAACGGATGTAGAGAACTCATGATAATAAATTTTTGAAGTTTATATACATTATGTATATAATAATAATAAATACAGCAGCTTTTGTCTCGAAAAACGTGACTGATCTGGACTGATCGGATATCACCATCATGTCGGGATCGATGTTGCGACTCAAAAATATATAAAGAACGTTAAAATCTGATGAACGGTTTGTAAGATACGATTAAAACAAGTTTTGGAATAAAAATATTAATAAATATGAAATCGACCAGGTCTGTTCGGGTTGCCTCGATATGTGTGCGACCCGAGATTAAAATTCTGAGTTCACGAGTGCGTGCGTATCAAAAAATTAATAAGTTTGGACTCTTGTTTCATGTCGTTTGCAATTTTTATGAATTAGTTATGATTTTTCAAAGTTTATAAAAATAAATTTTCTTAAAATAATGCTGATTGAGAAAATGAGTTTTTGTCGAAATCGTGTCGATCACCGCGGTCATTTAAACGCTGTAAAAATCGTCAAATAAATCATGCAGTATATTGATAGCAAGGGGAAGCTATTGGTTCTGCTCGTTTTTCAAGCCGAATCCCGGGCGTCGTTTTAAAAATTGTCAAAGTGGGTCACCTGAGCGCACTTGTACTTTTTCTGAAAAGCTGAAACGAAATTACTGAAATGTCAAAACGGCATCGGTTGGCACGAGTTGCTCAAATTGAGTTGGATCCTGAAAGTTTTTGTGTAGTCTCTTTGTGGTAAAAACTAACAATTGGCATTGGCCATTTTTCAAGTTATGTCCCACTGATTTTTATAAAAATTCCCAAATTGGACAGTTTAGGCATTTTTACAATATTTTTGAGTTTTTAATTTTTCTAAGTCATTAAATTACTAATACTAATGTTATGATAATACGATTTTAAAATGAGTATAAATAAGTTTTAAAGATTGTTTTGAGTCTTGTTGACTTTCAACGCTGGTCGTTGACTTTTGGGTTGACTTTCTCATTTGACTTTTGTTTGACTTAAGTGAACTTTCTAAATAGAGAAACTTTTAAATAATAGAAACTTACTATAAAAAGAAACTTTCTAAAAAAAATATTTCTAAAAATAGAAACTCACTAAAAATAGAAAGTACGTAATACTTATTCAAATCTTTTGTCACTTGGTTTTAAATCCACATCAAGCACTAGGACTATCATACTATGAACCGACCTAAGTTAGATATATTCTGACTTAATTTATTATTTAGGTTGGAGTCTAGATCACTCTTGATCTTCATTATTCGTGTACTTGTTATATCTTCTCCTACTATTTTAAGGTGAACTTCATAGCCCCTCTTTTTACTATTTCTTAATTGTTTTATAACTTTGGGGTGAGACACATGATTGCTTTTAAATTGTTTTACGCTTAGACACAAGTACATGAAAACTTTCTTTTGATTAGTTCAAACTGTGCTGCATGCTTTGATTCATGCTAAATCCCTGCCATGATATCGTTAATTGCTACGTATAAATGCAAACTTAGTTATTGTGAGTAGGCCTATTGAGAGCGACATCTCTAACCATTTGACCACTGGTCTTTGGTTACATAATAATGATTTAACGACACGAACGAATAAAAGTGATCACGGGGTAACTTTGTTTAGTCTCGATATCATACACCTCAGCACTACTACCGAACTGATTAAACTATATAACTAAATCTTGTGGTCTAAAAACTTGTTTTGATTATTAAACCTATGTTGTTCACTCAACTATTTTGGTTGACATTTTTAAGCATGTTTTGTCTCAGGTACTTAGATACTTTGCTTCCGCTGTAGAACTCTGCTGTTACTTAGAAGTCAAGTCGAGCACTGGGACCAGAGTTAACATCCGCGTCAATGCCAATTTTGGCGGGGTGTTACAGTTGGTATCAGAGCTCTGGTTATAGGGAACTAGGTTACATTAGTGTGACTAACATGAATAGTTAGGATGCATTAGTGAGTCTAGTCTATAACCGAGTTGTTGATTTGCATTGATTATTTGCATTACATTCTAGATAATGTGCATTAAGTTCACTTATATTTGTTATGCCTAGAACTCCTATACCATTCAAATCTTTAGAAACACTTTGCTATAGGAACTATACTTACACGTCTGACTCTTAGAATAAGAGTCATGACTTACTTGTATTCCAACAATAGAATGCCACCATACCTATCTCATTATGTAATTTAGGAGAGCCAAGGCTTGTTATAGAAAATAGGGATTGCATTCTATGTGTGCCTTGTGTGGGTGCCTCAGCAATCTTTAGGTCTATGACCTTTCCTGCCTTAGTTTTAAGTGCTTTCCCTTAATCTTTATACTGCCAATCCATCTTACTACATGCTTTTACCTCTTCTGACATTATGTATCCTTTCCCAAGGATGTCAAGCCAAAACCCTATCATCTTGCATGATCCCGACTCTGAAGGATCAGTTAGTATGTGATTGTTATCATATCCATGCATATCTTTATGACCTGACTCCGCCATTGTGATTCAAAGTATTCTTTAACTCACTCGAGTTCTTTTATAAGACCATCTCAGTTGTTGAAACTAAGGGATGTCACTCATGACTCAACATTCCAGCATCAACTATCTAAAGTTTGATCACGTGTCCTGACCTTATGGGGTGATATTGAAGTGGAAGTATGAATTAGTGAAATATAATGACGCTTGGTCGACGTGATTATATTACGGTAATTCATATAGAAATTCTAATATCATGACATATGGAATAGAAAGTGAATCAAAGAAAAATTTCCAAGCCATTCATTCAAAAATCTCAATGTTATTACATGAAGGGAAATCATCATCTGATTTGTAGAGATACTAAGAGCTCGTTTTTCAACCAAACTATCTATCTCATACCCATGAGTAGATTAACAAATTCTCCTATGCCATAAAAGTTGTAAAGCTTTGCATTCTTTCTTTCTTAAACAACTTATCTCTTTGACGCTTAATTATCACATCCCCGCTGGAAGGAAGGATGCATATTCTTAAGTGACACCCCCGGAATTTCTTCGAAGCATGTTTCCTTTTAACGGTAATTACGCTCCTAGTGTAGATTTTCATAAACCCATTAGGAAACCCGTCGAAGATAAGCGACAACCACTCGCAAGATTTCCATTTGAATATTCAAACGAAGATATTATAAACACCACATTCACTATCATGTTTTCAAACTCTACCATTCATATCTCACTTGACAGCAATAGCTTCACACATGAACATTTGAATTCCAAGAACTTATATTAGTCATCAACCACACCCCGCAATATTGTTGCTCAAATATCACCCGGAATTTTCAAGGTCTTTCACTCAATTTTTCTTAGTCTTTCTCCAAATATAAAATTATGTTTGCCAAAATTTTACATATACTATTTTACTGTGCGATCCTCTCGAAATTTTATAAAATGAATTTATTTACTACCATTCGTGCAAATTTTATAAGTCGTATATGTTTATATAAATAAAATTTACCTTTACTTATTTTTGACTAGTACATATAAAATTATACTTTCACTTTTTCAAATCAATTCTTTTATTCAAAAGATATTTTACCATGTTGTACATAACTCTAGTTTTACTAAGAACTTCGCTTCCTTTTTAAATTGTCACCTTAGACGACTCGAACTTCTGTAAAAATTTTCATTGCTTGTTTATATAAAAATTTTCGTATTATTCTACACCACGTAGTAATCACAATTCCTCTTGCCCTTCGAAACTTACCATTGAGTTCATCATTCAAAACTCTATGTTCTCAGTAACTTTTCCCTTGTAAGGTTGACCGTTGAGAAGATTTTACTTCTGATATCTCACGGCTAAACCACAGCAACCTCGTAAAACGTCAATTCTATGATTTAATATTTTTTTTTACACAAGAAAGCGTTTTTCAGATATTTCCTCACTCGGTGTAAACTATTCTTTGTAGCCAATGATTCATATTTCTTTTCGTCCGCACTTAAACTCATAAGTGAATGATAGATTGACTCGCCATCTGAGCGAGAACGTCTATCTCATTAAGAGATCACACCTTTTCGTGTGGTTTCCTATCACAAATATAATTTAAAATCCTCGATATCCTTTCTAAAGGAGTTACCTTAAACGTTTATGACATTTATGTGGTTACTCTAAACATTTCTTCCTTCGTGGGTTGCAACTGGACATTATCCTAGTCAAGTTTCGATCCCTGATTTGACATGTAACTGAAATTATGATCATAAAGTTACATTCTACAACGTGCTACTAAAAACTATTTCCAAGGATAAGTTCGTATGTATTATAATATACTGAACGATATCTTTCATTAATCACTCATACCATTCTGAGGGCATTTTAGTAATTATGGTTTGCTTTACATATAAGCCTGATTAGTGACTCCTCAGCTGGAATTTCATTTCGTCTATTCACATTAAATATTTCTTGAAAATCAAAGGTATCATGTCTATGGTTATCTTTCGGAATTTGAAGTCGGTAACATATCTAACAAACACAAGCCATAAATCAAACTACATGGCTGTGATCTCCAAGTACTTCTCTCTGATTGTCCGCCCTAATGGTGACATAAACGTTCAAGGTTTCAAATAAACTCAGTAATGATCATTGCATATTTCAGGTGTCCAACTTACTGAAATGCTTGTACGACTAAAATATCACAATCCCTTTTAAGGAAACCTAGTCAGATGACACCCATGTTATCCCTTTGAATTACCTCCGCATTGATAATAAAATGCACTTCACAGAAGAACCTATAGAAGTTATGGATCGTGAGATCAAACGCTTGAAACAGAACAACAGTTTCTATTGTTAAGATCTGTTGGAATTCACGTAGAGGCCCCGAGTATACCTGGGAACGTGAAAACCAGATGAGGCGGAAATATCCCCATCGCTTCTCAAATGCTGATGCATCCAAGAAGTCTACCTAAAACTTCGGGACGAAGTTTTCATTAACAGGGGGATACTATAACAACCCTCCAATTTCCATACTTGAAATGACTATTTTACCCATAGGGTTTCTGCATGCTTATTAATATTGAAATTAATAAGTAATTACTCTACTTTAATACAACGTTGACTAGATATTTATTTTTGGGCAACACAATATATTAATTAAAGTTTATATTATTTAACTTTAGTTAATATTACGAGCATCAAAATTAATGAGTGACTACGTGTTAGTACGTTCCTACGTATAACGTTTTTATTAGATGAATCGTCTCGGTTTCCAAACCAACAATTATATATTCATGATTTCCAAATCCGAATTCTTTTATACGACACTTTCATGTCATTTGAATTAATAAAATATTCCTATGTTTTACTTTTCTTGAATTATTATTCTTCTCGCGTATTATAAACCGCGTAACGTTTTATTCAGCGGATCGAGTTCTTTAATCGTTCGGACCAATACATGAAATTTAATTTTGGTGTTGGCCCATTCTCCTAGCCCAATTCGGTCGACCCATATGTGGTGGTCATGGGTTATCAATTTTCTTTTAATTGTATTTTTTATTAATTAAGTTACTATACTTATAGAAAATATATATATATATATATATATATATATATATATATATATATATACATAAATAATATTACTACTTTGTACTACCGAGAATCCCATGAGGGATTAGTACAAGTATTGTTTTAACTTGTTAAATATTTTGAAAATAAGATAAGGTTTGTTTGTTAAAAAAAATAAAATAAATTTCAAACTTACGTATGGGAATTGGTCGGCCAAGAAACAAGGAGAATTCCACAAAATCTTGCTAATCCTTGCAATTTATATTAAACTGATATCGATAACATCCTATTTAACAAACAAAAAACAAAAAAAACTAGCGATCTGCTTATTGGTGCGATCGAACCAAAGTCCCAAAACCCCAAAAATCAATCGGCTAAATTTATCACACTATTTCTTCATCATCTTTCAAAACAAATTGCATAATTGTGTTTCTCTCGATCCGTTCTACGTTTCTATCCGTCTCTTTTCTTGATTTGAGGTAGACCTAAACTTCATCTTTTTCAATTATTAGTTATTTATATGTTATATTGATTGTATGTATAGTTATAGTGCTTGTGGATAATTTTTATGGTGTTTGGATAATTAAAAGATGTTAAAAACATGATTTTTAATGATTAAATAATTTGGACAGAAATATAAATATTTTTTTTGGACACCTTGCCAATATTTTATGATGAAACTAACTTGCTCATTGTGATCCTCATAAAGAGTAGTGCAAGTTACATATAAGATTTACGTTAAACGGATGTAGAGAACTCATGATAATAAATTTTGAAGTTTATATACATTATGTATATAATAATAATAAATACAGCAGCTTTTGTCTCGAAAAATATGACTGATCTGGACTGATCGGATATCACCATCATGTCGGGATCGATGTTGCGACTCAAAAATATATAAAGAACGTTAAAATCTGATGAACGGTTTGTAAGATACGATTAAAACAAGTTTTGGAATAAAAATATTAATAAATATGAAATCGACCAGGTCTGTTCGGGTTGCCTCGATATGTGTGCGACCCGAGATTAAAATTCTGAGTTCGCGAGTGCGTGCGTATCAAAAAATTAATAAGTTTGGACTCTTGTTTCATGTCGTTTGCAATTTTTATGAATTAGTTATGATTTTTCAAAGTTTATAAAAATAAATTTTCTTAAAATAATGCTGATTGAGAAAATGAGTTTTTGTCGAAATCGTGTCGATCACCGCGGTCATTTAAACGCTGTAAAAATCGTCAAATAAATAATGCAGTATATTGATAGCAAGGGGAAGCTATTGGTTCTGCTCGTTTTTCAAGCCGAATCCCGGGCGTCGTTTTAAAAATTGTCAAAGTGGGTCACCTGAGCGCACTTGTACTTTTTCTGAAAAGCTGAAACGAAATTACTGAAATGTCAAAACGGCATCGGTTGGCACGAGTTGCTCAAATTGAGTTGGATCCTGAAAGTTTTTGTGTAGTCTCTTTGTGGTAAAAACTAACACTTGGCATTGGCCGTTTTTCAAGTTATGTCCCACTGATTTTTATAAAAATTCCCAAAGTGGACAGTTTAGGCATTTTTACAATATTTTTGAGTTTGTAATTTTTCTAAGTCATTAAATTACTAATACTAATGTTATGATAATACGATTTTAAAATGAGTATAAATAAGTTTTAAAGATTGTTTTGAGTCTTGTTGACTTTCAACGCTGGTCGTTGACTTTTGGGTTGACTTTCTCATTTGACTTTTGTTTGACTTAAGTGAACTTTCTAAATAGATAAACTTTTAAATAATAGAAACTTACTATAAAAAGAAACTTTCTAAAAAAAGAATATTTCTAAAAATAGAAACTCACTAAAAATAGAAAGTACGTAATACTTATTCAAATCTTTTGTCACTTGGTTTTAAATCCACATCAAGCACTAGGACTATCATACTATGAACCGACCTAAGTTAGATATATTCTGACTTAATTTATTATTTAGGTTGGAGTCTAGATCACTCTTGATCTTCATTATTCGTGTACTTGTTATATCTTCTCCTACTATTTTAAGGTGAACTTCATAGCCCCTCTTTTTACTATTTCTTAATTGTTTTATAACTTTGGGGTGAGACACATGCTTGCTTTTAAATTGTTTTACGCTTAGACACAAGTACATGAAAACTTTCTTTTGATTAGTTCAAACTGTGCTGCATGCTTTGATTCATGCTAAATCCCTGCCATGATATCGTTAATTGCTACGTATAAATGCGAACTTAGTTATTGTGAGTAGGCCTATTGAGAGCGACATCTCTAACCATTTAACCACTGGTCTTTGGTTACATAATAATGATTTAACGACACGAACGAATAAAAGTGATCACGGGGTAACTTTGTTTAGTCTCGATATCATACACCTCAGCACTACTACCGAACTGATTAAACTATATAACTAAATCTTGTGGTCTAAAAACTTGTTTTGATTATTAAACCTATGTTGTTCACTCAACCATTTTGGTTGACATTTTTAAGCATGTTTTGTCTCAGGTACTTAGATACTTTGCTTCCGCTGTAGAACTCTGCTGTTACTTAGAAGTCAAGTCGAGCACTGGGACCAGAGTTAACATCCGCGTCAATGCCAATTTTGGCGGGGTGTTACAGTTGGTATCAGAGCTCTGGTTATAGGGAACTAGGTTACATTAGTGTGACTAACATGAATAGTTAGGATGCATTAGTGAGTCTAGTCTATAACCGAGTTGTTGATTTGCATTGATTATTTGCATTACATTCTAGATAATGTGCATTAAGTTCACTTATATTTGTTATGCCTAAAACTCCTATACCATTCAAATCTTTAGAAACACTTTGCTATAGGAACTATACTTACACGTCTGACTCTTAGAATAAGAGTCATGACTTACTTGTATTCCAACAATAGAATGACACCATACCTATCTCATTATGTAATTTAGGAGAGCCAAGGCTTGTTATAGAAAACAGGGATTGCATTCTATGTGTGCCTTGTGTGGGTGCCTCAGCAATCTTTAGGTCTATGACCTTTCCTGCCTTAGTTTTAAGTGCTTTCCCTTAATCTTTATACTGCCAATCCATCTTACTACATGCTTTTACCTCTTCTGACATTATGTATCCTTTCCCAAGGATATCAAGCCAAAACCCTACCATCTTGCATGATCCCGACTCTGAAGGATCGGTTAGTATGTGATTGTTATCATATCCATGCATATCTTTATGACATGACTCCGCCATTGTGATTCAAAGTATTCTTTGACTCACGCGAGTTCTTTTATAAGACCATCTCAGTTGTTGAAACTAAGGGATGTTACTCATGACTCAACATTCCAGCATCAACTATCTAAAGTTTGATCACGTGTCCTGACCTTATGGGGTGATATTGAAGTGGAAGTATGAATTAGTGAAATATAATGACGCTTGGCCGACGTGATTATATTACGGTAATTCATATAGAAATTCCAATATCATGACATATGGAATAGAAAGTGAATCAAAGAAAAATTTCCAAGCCATTCATTCAAAAATCTCAATGTTATTACATGAAGGGAAATCATCATCTGATTTGTAGAGATACTAAGAGCTCGTTTTTCAACCAAACTATCTATCTCATACCCATGAGTAGATTAACAAATTCTCCTATACCATAAAAGTTGTAAAGCTTTGCATTCTTTCTTTCTTAAACAACTTATCTCTTTGACGCTTAATTATCACATCCCCGCTGGAAGGAAGGATGCATATTCTTAAGTGACACCCCCGGAATTTTTTCGAAGCATGTTTCCTGTTAACGGTAATTACGCTCCTAGTGTAGATTTTCATAAACCCATTAGGAAACTCGTCGAAGATAAGCGACAACCACTCGCAAGATTTCCATTTGAATATTCAAACGAAGATATTATAAACACCACATTCACTATCATGTTTTCAAACTCTACCATTCATATCTCACTTGATAGCAATAGCTTCACACATGAACATTTGAATTCCAAGAACTTATATTAGTCATCAACCACACCCCGCAATATTGTTGCTCAAATATCACCTGGAATTTTCAAGGTCTTTCACTCAATTTTTCTTAGTCTTTCTCCAAATATAAAATTCTGTTTGCCAAAATTTTACATATACTATTTTACTGTGCGATCCTCTCGAAATTCTATAAAATAAATTTATTTACTACCATTCGTGCAAATTTTATAAATCGTATATGTTTATATAAATAAAATTTACCTTTACTTATTTTTGACTAGTACATATAAAATTATACTTTCACTTTTTCAAATCAATTCTTTTATTCAAAAGATATTTTACCATGTTGTACATAACTCTAGTTTTACTAAGAACTTCACTTCCTTTTTGAATTGTCACCTTAGACGACTCGAACTTCTGTAAAGATTTTCATTGCTTGTTTATATAAAAATTTTCGTATTATTCTACACCACGTAGTAATCACAATTCCTCTTGCCCTTCGAAACTTACCATTGAGTTCATCATTCAAAACTCTATGTTCTCAGTAACTTTTCCCTTGTAAGGTTGATCGTTGAGAAGATTTTACTTCTGATATCTCACGGCTAAACCACAGCAACCTCGTAAAATGTCAATTCTATGATTTAATATCTTTTTTTACACAAGAAAGCGTTTTTCAGATATTTCCTCACTCGGTGTAAACTATTCTTTGTAGCCAATGATTCATATTTCTTTTCGTCCGCACTTAAACTCATAAGTGAATGATAGATTGACTCGCCATCTGAGCGAGAACGTCTATCTCATTAAGAGATCACACCTTTTCGTGCGGTTTCCTATCACAAATATAATTTAAAATCCTCGATATCCTTTCTAAAGGAGTTACCTTAAACATTTATGACATTTATGTGGTTACTCTAAACATTTCTTCCTTCGTGGGTTGCAACTGGACATTATCCTAGTCAAGTTTCGATCCCTGATTTGACATGTAACTGAAATCATGATCATAAAGTTACATTCTACAACGTGCTACCAAAAACTATTTCCAAGGATAAGTTCGTATGTATTATAATATACTGAACGATATCTTTCATTAATCACTCATACCATTCTGAGGGCATTTTAGTAATTATGGCTTGCTTTACATATAAGCCTGATTAGTGACTCCTCAGCTGGAATTTCATTTCGTCTATTCACATTAAATATTTCTTGAAAACAAAAGGTATCATATCTATGGTTATCTTTCGGAATTTGAAGTCGGTAACATATCTAACAAACACAAGCCATAAATCAAACTACATGGCTGTGATCTCCAAGTACTTCTCTCTGATTGTCCGCCCTAATGGCGACATAAACGCTCAAGGTTTCAAATAAACTCAGTAATGATCATTGCATATTTCAGGTGTCCAACTTACTGAAATGCTTGTACGACTAAAATATCACAATCCCTTTTAAGGAAACCTAGTTAGATGACACCCATGTTATCCCTTTGAATTACCTCCGCATTGATAATAAAATGCACTTCATTGAAGAACCTATAGAAGTTATGGATCGTGAGATCAAACGCTTGAAACAGAACAACAGTTTCTATTGTTAAGATCCGTTGGAATTCACGTAGAGGCCCCGAGTATACCTGGGAACGTGAAAACCAGATGAGGCGGAAATATCCCCATCGCTTCTCAAACGCGGATGCATCCGAGAAGTCTACCTAAAACTTCGGGACGAAGTTTTCATTAACAGGGGGATACTATAACAACCCTCCAGTTTCCATACTTGAAATGACTATTTTACCCATAGGGTTTCTGCATGCTTATTAATATTGAAATTAATAAGTAATTACTCTACTTTAATACAACGTTGACTAGATATTTATTTTTGGGCAACACAATATATTAATTAAAGTTTATATTATTTAACTTTAGTTAATATTACGAGCATTAAAATTAATGAGTGACTACGTGTTAGTACGTTCCTACGTATAACGTTTTTATTAGATGAATCGTCTCGGTTTCCAAACCAACAATTATATATTCGTGATTTCCAAATCCGAATTCTTTTATACGACACTTTCATGTCATTTGAATTAATAAAATATTCCTATGTTTTACTTTTCTTGAATTATTATTCTTCTCGCGTATTATAAACCGCGTAACGTTTTATTCAGCGGATCGAGTTCTTTAATCGTTCGGACCAATACATGAAATTTAATTTTAGTGTTGGCCCATTCTCCTAGCCCAATTCGGTCGACCCATATGTGGTGGTCATGGGTTATCAATTTTCTTTTAATTGTATTTTTTTTATTAATTAAGTTACTATACTTATAGAAAAAAAATATATATATATACATAAATAATATTACTACTTTGTACTACCGAGAATCCCGTGAGGGATTAGTCCAAGTATTGTTTTAACTTGTTAAATATTTTGAAAATAAGATAAGGTTTGTTTGTTAAAAAAAATAAAATAAATTTTAAACTTACGTATGGGAATTGGTCGGCCAAGAAACAAGGAGAATTCCACAAAATCTTGCTAATCCTTGCAATTTATATTAAACTGATATCGATAACATCCTATTTAACAAACAAACAAAAAAAAAACTAGCGATCTGCTTATTGGTGCGATCGAACCAAAGTCCCAAAACCCCAAAAATCAATCGGCTAAATTTATCACACTATTTCTTCATCATCTTTCAAAACAAATTGCATAATTGTGTTTCTCTCGATCCGTTCTACATTTCTATCCGTCTCTTTTTTTGATTTGAGGTAGACCTAAACTTCATCTTTTTCAATTATTAATTATTTATATGTTATATTGATTGTATGTATAGTTATAGTGCTTGTGGATAATTTTTTGGATAATTAAAAGATGTTAAAAGCATGATTTTTAATGATTAAATAATTTGGACAGAAATATAAATATTTTTTTGGACACCTTGCCAATATTTTATGATGAAACTAACTTGCTCATTGTGATCCTCATAAAGAGTAGTGCAATTTACATATAAGATTTACGTTAAACGGATGTATAGAACTCATGATAATAAATTTTGAAGTTTATATACATTATGTATATAATAATAATAAATACAGCAGCTTTTGTCTCGAAAAACGTGACTGATCTGGACTGATCGGATATCAGCATCATGTCGGGATCGATGTTGTGACTCAAAAATATATAAAGAACGTTAAAATCTGATGAACGGTTTGTAAGATACGATTAAAACAAGTTTTGGAATAAAAATATTAATAAATATGAAATCGACCAGGTCTGTTCGGGTTGCCTCGATATGTGTGCGACCCGAGATTAAAATTCTGAGTTCATGAGTGCGTGCGTATCAAAAAATTAATAAGTTTGGACTCTTGTTTCATGTCGTTTGCAATTTTTATGAATTAGTTATGATTTTTCAAAGTTTATAAAAATAAATTTTCTTAAAATAATGCTGATTGAGAAAATGAGTTTTTGTCGAAATCGTGTCGATCACCACGGTCATTTAAACGCTGTAAAAATCGTCAAATAAATCATGCAGTATATTGATAGCAAGGGGAAGCTATTGGTTTTGCTCGTTTTTCAAGCCGAATCCCTTGCGTCGTTTTAAAAATTGTCAAAGTGGGTCACCTGAGCGCACTTGTACTTTTTCTGAAAAGCTGAAACGAAATTACTGAAATGTCAAAACGGCATCGGTTGGCACGAGTTGCTCAAATTGCGTTGGATCCTGAAAGTTTTTGTGTAGTCTCTTTGTGGTAAAAACTAACACTTGGCATTGGCCGTTTTTCAAGTTAGGTCCCACTGATTTTTATAAAAATTCCCAAAGTTGACAGTTTAGGCATTTTTACAATATTTTTGAGTTTGTAATTTTTCTAAGTCATTAAATTACTAATACTAATGTTATGATAATACGATTTTAAAATGAGTATAAATAAGTTTTAAAGATTTTTTTGAGTCTTGTTGACTTTCAACGCTGGTCGTTGACTTTTGGGTTGACTTTCTCATTTGACTTTTGTTTGACTTAAGTGAACTTTCTAAATAGAGAAACTTTTAAATAATAGAAACTTACTATAAAAAGAAACTTTCTAAAAAAAAGAATATTTCTAAAAATAGAAACTCACTAAAAATAGAAAGTACGTAATACTTATTCAAATCTTTTGTCACTTGGTTTTAAATCCACATCAAGCACTAGGACTATCATACTATGAACCGACCTAAGTTAGATATATTCTGACTTAATTTATTATTTAGGTTGGAGTCTAGATCACTCTTGATCTTCATTATTCGTGTACTTGTTATATCTTCTCCTACTATTTTAAGGTGAACTTCATAGCCCCTCTTTTTACTATTTCTTAATTGTTTTATAACTTTGGGGTGAAACACATGCTTGCTTATAAACTGTTTTACGTTTAGACACAAGTACATGAAAACTTTCTTTTGATTAGTTCAAACTGTGCTGCATGCTTTGATTCATGCTAAATCCCTGCCTTGATATCGTTAATTGCTACGTATAAATGCAAACTTAGTTATTGTGAGTAGGCCTATTGAGAGCGACATCTCTAACCATTTGACCACTGGTCTTTGGTTACATAATAATGATTTAACGACACGAACGAATAAAAGTGATCACGGGGTAACTTTGTTTAGTCTCGACATCATACACCTCAGCACTACTACCGAATTGATTAAACTATATAACTAAATCTTGTGGTCTAAAAACTTGTTATGATTATTAAACCTATGTTATTCACTCAACCATTTTGGTTGACATTTTTAAGCATGTTTTGTCTCTGGTACTTAGATACTTTGCTTCCGCTGTAGAACTCTGCTGTTACTTGAAAGTCAAGCCGAGCACTGGGACCAGAGTTAACATCCGCGTCAATGCCAATTTTGGCGGGGTGTTACAATAGCCATGTATATGTACTATACAACTAATATTATATGAGCAAATAAATTGCATCAAAATCAACAAATAATCATAAAAAAAAGTAATAAAAGCTAAAGGGTGTAGAGTCAAACTGTGACGACCCGGAAATTTCCGACCAAATTTAAACTTAATCTTTATATAATTCCGACTTGATAAGCAATGAATTTTAATAAATCTTGAACCTCCGAAAAGAGTTTTACACAAGCTTTTGGTCACCCTTTTATTCCGACGATTCACGAACGTCATAACTTGATTTAATTGTTTAATTGTTTAATTATTGTGTATATATATATGAATTTATATATATTTAACTTGAAAATATGATAATTTAATATCTCATTAAGTATATTAACAAAGTATTATATATATTTTCATACTACTAATTTAAAGAGTTTTCAACCAATATATATATTACTATTTAAACGACGTAATTAACTTATGTTAAAATGTATTTATATATAATGTATTATGAGTGTAAATACATCCTTACAAGTATTGAAAACACTTTATAATATACCAATACATATAAAGGATAGCTATACTCGTATTTCCGTTCGATTTCCTCAAAGAATTCTACTCGCATTCATATGGTATTTTTACCAGTATTATACACAGCTTCTAGAAGTATTTACTATTAGTATATACCAATAGAAATCTGCAATTATTTGTGTAATATGTCATCCATGAACTAATCAATTTAATATGTCATGCATAAATTAATACAATTTAACTTATCTTAGATATTTTCACTAAAAGTCAAAATTATAAGCTTATAAATAAGGACCATTTTAACTCATTTTTACTCCATATTTTCTTAAACTAAAAACACACACTTGAATGCTCTCATATCATATTTTAATCTCAGCCACTTTCCTCTTCATAATCAAGGTAAAATACTTCTCAAAATCCTTGTTCAATTCCTTGTATAGTTGCTATCTTATTATACTTATAAAACTTGTAAAAACTAGAACTTGTTTTGGTGAACACCAAGCTTGTTTGAAAAACTAATCTAATCTTTCTAACTTAAATCTAATAACACTTATTTATATATATTATAATGTTATGTTAAGTTAATATAAGAACTTATAACTTGTACATATGAAGAACACCTTGAAACTTAACATATATCCTTTAATCTCCATTCGGTAAAAAGTGAGATGTGTTGGGTTGGGAATTAAAAACCTATCTTAGACTTTGAGTTCGAGGCTAAGACTTTGGAAATATGTTAATATATGTAAATAAGACTTCCAGTATTTTTTTCATGATTTTAGACAAAGTGGAAGTATTTTATCAAAAATCATATATTGGGTGGATGCCGGGATTTTTCCAAATCTGTCCACTGACACAAAAAGAGGGTAAAGCTCTAATAATTACTACTTGAGATGAACTTTTCGAATTGGTTTTGTAAAATTTACTTCTTAATGAATCCATAGCAATTTGATTCACTTTAAACGGAGTTGTAATGAATATTTGACGAGCAAAATAAAATCTGCTAAAATTAACGTTGTATGGACGAAATTTATATTATAAAAACTATATTAACCATATCCTTGTTAACTTTTCCTATATCCTATATATGTTTGGACATGTTATCAGTAGTATAACAAAATATTATAATCTTGGTTAATTCTGTGATTGTATATATGTATAATAATATTCTTGGTACGTCCTAACACAATAATTATACAATACGTTTTGATAAATCCTAAGACGATACGTACACAATACGTCTTAGTTAATTCTAAGACAATATGTATACAATACGTCTCTGGGTTGATGCAAAGACAATACGTATACAATACGTCATGGGGTAATTCTAAGGTTATATATATATATATATATATATATATATATATATATATATATATATATATATATATATATATATATATACCTATTATTGGACTGTTGGACTTTTCGGACTATTTTGGACTACTAACAAAGGAGTACTAACAATAGACTATTAACATAAAATGTTAAAAATTATTATATAAGTATTCTATGAACTTGCTTTATTTTATTCATATGTCGTATTATTATCTGAATCGTTATTATTGTTATAGGTTCGTGAATCCAAGGACGACGGTCATATTTTTAATAAGTTGAAAACTTATTATTAATATACTTTTACTACTGTGAGTATATAGTCCCATTTTTAAACTCTACAAATATTTTGGGATGAGAATACATGCATTTTATGTTTTACGCCATAGACACAAGTACTTAAAATATATTCTACGTTGAGTTGTACCACTTTGCATATCTTCCCTAATACCTTGGTAACTAATATTTACATGTTGTAAGAACATGTATACCGAATCCTATTGATAGATCTATCGGGTTTGACAACCCCAACCGGGCTAGTCGCACTAGTATCGTAAACGGTTGCATAGCACTTCGTTTTTACTACACTTGGTACAGTGTAGGGAGATTTCATAATAAAGGAAATATGCCACATTAATGGTTAAGTATGGTTACCGAAGCGCTCAACAACCTATAGAATACTTTTATACACTTGCGAGTGTATACACTTGCGAGTGTACATATATTTATAACTATGAAATCTTGTGGTCTATATTTATATCGATGCTAAACCTATATATCTCACCAACATTTGTGTTGACTGTTTAAGCATGTTTATTCTCAGGTCATTAAGAAAGTCTTCCGCTGTTGCATTATCTGAGCAAGCTGTGCATGGAGTCTCATGCTTTGGTTTAAATAAAGTGTTGCATTCAATAAAACCTTTGTCATGTATTATATTCGACTGTTATGTCACGTGTGTAGTATTTGGAAACCGATGTAATTTGGGGAATATTTCTTAAATAATCGTCCACTTGTTTAAAACATGCATTATGTATAATAATGGTGTGTTTTTTTTTTAGAAACGAATGCAATATTTTCTAAAACGTATCATATAGAGGTCAAATACCTCGCTATGGGACCAATGAATAACGTACCGCGTTTATAGTAATATGGACGGGTCGTTTCAGTTGATATCAGAGCGGTGGTCTTAGCGAACCATGTCTTGCATTAGTGTGTCTAACGGATAGTTATTAAGATGCATTAGTGAGTCTGGACTTCCACCTTAACTGCATGTCAAAAGTTTTGCTTATCATTTCTAGTCGGAAATCATCTGTTTATCACGCTTAGAAAATTACATGCTTATCATTCTTAGTCTAGACACATCTTACTGCATTGATTGATAAATAGTGTATAGACAAAGTTCATATTTTAGCATATATGCTAATTCATATCTTAGCGTATCTGTTACTGTAAACTTTGCCTAACATATTCCGTAAATTCCTCCGTAATCTATGAAATCTTTTGCTCTATATATATATATATATATATATATATATATATATATATATATATATATATATATATATATATATATATATATATATATATATATATAGATATTCTTTGTAATTAGAATACCATCCAATAGCCGGAAATCATTTCATATCGAAAAATCCTTTATTCAATCGTACGAAATGGAACTCTCCACTAGTTCAAGTCCCTCGAATTCCGATATAAAATTTCACTCGAGCTCCGAAAGCAGTGTGACCGGAATGGATCAACCAATTATCCATCATCTATTTTGGATGAATTGGAGATGGGTTCGTAGTTTACTTAATCATTGGAGACAAGAAGAAGGTGATCCCTTCCATCCACAACATTGCCCTCTTGGTGAAGAACATGAGGCACTTACCGGCGAACCCATTCGTAACACCATTTTCTCTCTCCTTTCCAGGATATGCCGCAACGAGTATAATATTACTAATATTATTGAGGCTATCCGACCTTTACTCCGTATCTTGCATGGTGAATTATTTAGTAAAAAAAAAATTACTGTCATGAAAATCAAAACTTCATTAGCAAGTGAATCCTACATTATTTCATTCCCTTTATAAAGCTCTTGACCTCTCTTTTTATTCAAGAAACTTTAAACATCTTCTTTCACAATACAAAACAAAACAAATTCTCATCATCTATACTCACATCAAACCACTACCAGCACCAGCAGCAGCATTACCAACAACATCACAAGACTCAACATCGCAAGCCGCATTACGAGCATCAACATCATATGCACCACAGGCACTGAGGGATACCAACAATAATGAGTGATGAAGTATTAATTCATTATTTCATTTACGTTGAAGAAATATTCCACGGTGATTATGTAATCTCTAAAGTTTTAGGGTTTATTCATTTCTAGTTCCAACCGTAAACCAAATGAGATTAATATAATATTAACTCATTAAATCCATATTACATCTGAAGAAAATATACATACATATATTTTCATAAAGACTGTAATAAAAATTCTTTTATACAAAATATTACTTGTGAAACTTTAACGGGTAGGTAATACCCGAGAATTATACAAATTCACAATAATATATTATACTGTACATTCTTCAATTCTGATTCAATAATCATTAACCATACTCACTACTTTCACAACAATATACATTCTTTCATAGAAACCAGAACAACCATTCTCATTCAAATTCAATTACATATTCTGGTTTTGACAGATCTGAATCCAAGTCAAGATTAAACAGATGACATCACTCTTAGATTCCTACATCCTTCAAAATCATACTTTAAATTCAAACTATATTAGAACATCACTTTCATTCACAAAACTCATAAAGATATTCGTATCATTCAAGATTCACGACGAATTCTTTATACGGGTATTGACGATGACAACCTGCGTCTAAACCCTTCAAAATTCTTGAAAACACCTCAACTAAGGAACAATCGAGAGAATGAACCAATCACACTATATATACGAAGAATATATGCATATAGATATACATCCGGAGGACACTTGGAACCTAAGCAAAGGTTCAACACATATCCGTGTGAGATCCTTTAGCATTATTATTACCCAAAATAACTTTACAATCCCTTTTCAAAATAGTGAATTTTGTCACAGCTCCAACAAGACAATTTCGAATTTTTCATCCGGAGTAGCCTTATTATAACCTTGATATATACGTTGTCTTTTCGCCATCGTTACCGGGGAATCTTTTATATTCCACCGCATTAGTAGTAAGCTTGCCAGCAACTTTATTGCTCTTTGACTTAAATCTCTCTGAAAGATCACTATAAAACCTTGTCATGTACCCATCTATATCTTGTAACAATAATTTCCATACCAAACTCCAGGAAGCATCCATAATTATTCTTGAATCTCACATCATTTCTGCATATACATATAACGTTATCTCCTGGAATTATAATTCTGAAATCCGGAATAGCACTTCAGCCTACAAATCAATACAATGAAGTTTTGAAAAAGCTGAATGAAGCAGCAGAAACTGTAGACAACCATAAAAGTTAAAATTTGATGATAAAGAATATTGTGTTAGCAAAGCACAGAAAAAGAGAAGGTTTGGAACTGGAAAACGGATTGAGCAAACCCTGAAGGCGGCTGTGGACAAATCACAAGGACTAAATCTGCCTTCAAAGAATCCAAATAATTCAGTGTCTGCTGAAGTCTTTAGCGAATACCTTGTTCCTTACTCTAAACCCTTGTGGACAATATTCTTCATCATCCTCTGATATTAGATATTCTAAGATATCATCGTATCTTTCATTATAAATATCCTCCATATTTCTGAAGATATTTTCATAACTATTCTTATCTGAAATAATTCATCTTTTCGCGCTATCTATGTTACATCATAAAAGAAACTATTTTAGTTTCTAAATTCTGGAACCTTCGAGTTTAAAATATGAATGTTTTGAAGTGGTGTTAGGAACTGAAGCATGAGTTAGTATAATATAATGACACTTGATCAACGTGATTATATTACAGTAAGTCATGCTGAGTTTCTAAATGGAACGTAATGATTCACAGACCATAATGTCATCATGTGCCATGTTACATGACTCTTACATTCAATCTAATCTCTAAACATATCAAGAACATATTAGTTCTATCTTTTCCTTTGGATTCTGGTAATTTCACAAGTCAAATTGTGCTATTACAATTTCTCTCTTAGAGCATTAGCTATGTTCATTCCGAATTTCATATCTATGAATTCTAGACTATTATTCGCTTGACTTGAAGTCGGGAAAAGAAGACGGAAGCATGAAACTCTAAAATATAAGGAAAAATATAAGCACGAAGACAATACAGAAATTACAAACCGTGAATATCGATGAGTATAGCAATATAAAGACAAAGGAAAACTAAGAACACTATAAATCCAAGAGCATAGTAGAAATTAACGGATTCCTCCGGGGGAAGATGAAAAAGAAGAATGATAGATGTGATAGTCAAGAATATATCAAGAATTAAAACTCGATGAAGCATATTAACGAATGCTTTGGAAGTACGAAGAAAGGAAGAAAGTATAAAAGATGGGAGATGTGGAAATAAGGAAACGTAGGAGGTTGATTTATAGTAAAATATCCGACAGAAAAATCGAGACAGATTATTGCATTAAATCGAAGAGGATCATAATTTCCTTAATCGCCGAAGAATCAAATCTTATATAGATTACAAAGATTTTCTTTAATCCGGAGATCAACCGTGATGACGTCAAAAGATAAGACGAATCCCTATTTTCTCATTTCACTCTTTTAAGATAGCTTCACTCATACGTTTCGAGTAATCGAATTATTTTATCCATATTTCTCAATCATGGTAAAACCCTATGAATCAGCTTATATTCATCATAATAACATTCTTATTGTTAGCCATGACGACCTCGATCAAATTTCGGCACGAAATTTCTTTAACGAGTAGGTACTGTGACGACCCGGAAATTTCCGACCAAATTTAAACTTAATCTTTATATAATTCCTACTTGATAAGCAATGAATTTTAATAAATCTTGAACCTCCGAAAAGAGTTTTACACAAGCTTTTGGTCACCCTTTTATTCCGACGATTCACGAACGTCATAACTTGATTTAATTGTTTAATTGTTTAATTATTGTGTATATATATGGATTTATATATATTTAACTTGAAAATATGATAATTTAATATCTCATTAAGTATATTAACAAAGTATTATATATATTTTCATACTACTAATTTAAAGAGTTTTCAATCAATATATATATTACTATTTAAACGACGTAATTAACTTATGTTAAAATGTATTTACATATAATGTATTACGAGTGTAAATACATCCTTACAAGTATTGAATACACTTTATAATATACCAATATATATAAAGGATAGCTATACTCGTATTTTCATTCAATTTCCTCAAAGAATTCTACTCGCATTCATACGGTATTTTTACCAGTATTATACACAGCTTCTAGAAGTATTTACTATTGGAATATACCAATAGAAATCTGTAATTATTTGTGTAATATATCATCCATGACCAAATCAATTTAATATGTCATGCATAACTTAATACAATTTAACTTATCTTAGATATTTTCACTAAAAGCCAAAATTATAAGCTTATAAATAAGGACCATTTTAACTCATTTTTACTCCACATTTTCTTAAACTAAAAACACACACTTGAATGCTCTCATATCATACTTTAATCTCAGAAACTTTCCTCTTCATAATCAAGGTAAAATACTTCTCAAAATCCTTGTTCAATTCCTTGTATAGTTGCTATCTTATTATACTTATAAAACTTGTAAAAACTAGAACTTGTTTTGGTGAACACCAAGCTTGTTTGAAAAACTAATCTAATCTTTCTAACTTAACTCTAATAACACTTATTTATATGTATTATGATGTTATATTAAGATAATATAAGAACTTATAACTTGTACATATGAAGAACACCTTGAAACTTAACATATATCCTTTAATCTCCATTCGGTAAAAAGCGGGCTGTTTTGGGTTGGGAATTAAAAACCTATCTTAGACTTTGAGTTCGAGGCTAATACTTTGGAAACATGTTAATATATGTAAATAAGACTTCCAGTATTTTTTTCATGATTTTAGACAAAGTGGAAGTATTTTATCAAAAATCATATATTGGGTGGATGCCGGGATTTTTCCAAATCTGTCCACCGACACAAAAAGAGGGTAAAGCTCTAAAAATTACTACTTGGGATAAACTTTTAGAATTGGTTTTGTAAAAGTTACTTCTTAATGAATCCATATCAATTTGATTCACTTTAAACGGAGTTGTAATGAATATTTGGCGAGCAAAACAAAATCTGCTAAAATTAACATTGTATGGACGAAATTTATATTATAAAAACTATATTAACCATATCCTTGTTAACTTTTACTATATCATATATATATATTTGGATATGTTATCAGTAGTATAACAAAATATTATAATCTTGGTTAATTCTGTGATTGTATATATGTATAATAATATTCTTAGTACGTCCTAACACAATAAGTATACAATACGTTTTGATAAATCCTAAGACAATACATACACAATACGTCTTAGTTAATTCTAAAACAATATGTATACAATACGTCTCTGGGTTGATGCAAAGACAATACGTATACAATACATCGTGGTGTAATTCTAAGATTATATATATATATATATATATATATATATATATATACACCGATTATTGGACTGTTGGACTTTTCGGACTATTTTAGACTACTAACAAATGACTACTAACAATGGATTACTAACATAAAATGTTAAAAATTATTATATAAGTATTCTATGAACTTGCTTTATTTTATTCATATGTCGTAATATTATCTGAATCGTTATTATTGTTATAGGTTCGTGAATCCAAGGACGACGGTCATATTTTTAATAAGTTGAAAACTTATTATTAATATACTTTTACTACTGTCAGTATATAGTCCCATTTTTAAACTCTACAAATATTTTGGGATGAGAATACATGCATTTTATGTTTTACTCCATAGACACAAGTACTTAAAATATATTCTACGTTGAGTTGTACCACTTTGCATATCTTCCCTAATAGCTTGGTAACTAATATTTACATGTTGTAAGAACATGTATACGTGAATCCTATTGATAGATCTATCAGGTTTGACAACCCCAACCGGGCTAATCGCACTAGTATCGTAAACGGTTGCATTGTACTTCGTTTTTACTACACTTGGTACAGTGTAGGGAGATTTCATAATAAAGGGAATATGCCACATTAATGGTTAAGTATGGTTACTGAAGCGCTCAACAATCTATAGAATACTTATATACACTTGCGAGTGTACATATATTTATAACTATGAAATCTTGTGGTCTATATTTATATCGATGCTAAACCTATATATCTCACCAACATTTGTGTTGACTGTTTAAGCATGTTTATTCTCAGGTCATTAAGAAAGTCTTCCGCTGTTGCATTATCTGAGCAAGCTGTGCATGGAGTCTCATGCTTTGGTTTAAATAATGTGTTGCATTCAATAAAACCTTTGTCATGTATTATATTTGACTGTTATGTCACGTGTGTAGTATTTGGAAACCGATGTATTTTGGGGAATATTTCTTAAATAATGGCCCACTTGTTTAAAACATGCATTATGTATAATAATGGTGTGTTTTTTTTAGAAACGAATGCAATATTTTCTAAAACGTATCACATAGAGGTCAAATACCTCTCTATGGGACCAATGAATAACGTACCGCATTTATAGTAATATGGACGGGTCGTTTCACAAACCTCCTCATCTATTAGGATAAGTTCAATAATCTTAAAATTTTTGTCATAGTAATAACCATCTTAACCCAGATTCGGCTCAGTTTCACACTGAGTGCAAATGTATTCTTGATGGGTTTATCTCTTGAAACCTAAAAAGATCTGCGTTGAATCTGAAAAATAACACTAAACGCTCCAACGGGAAGTAATCGATCATTGGTGGTGGAGCAGAGAAAAAAGGCGACGGTTATTCAATCGGGTTTAGGGTGAAATATTGAACAATTCGAGATGGAAACATAATAATAATAAATGTAAAGTTTAGTGATACCTCGAGTTCTCAAGTGAAACCCCGAGTTCTTGAATCACTTATAGCGTCCTTCTACTATCCCTAACGCTGTCACTTGACTTGTTCAATCTTTTGGTTGACATTAATAATCTGCCTCTTTAGTCTGCTAAAACATGTCACATTTGTGGATCGTAAATACAAAATACTCAAACACCTACGTAGAAGAAGATAAATACGAAGCCAACTTAGCAATCATACTTCAACAGCATCTGCCATTTCCAAGCAGTCTGGTTTAGATTGGTTGATGCAAATCACTTTATTTCACTATTCACATTATTCAGATTCGATTTTTAACTATTAATTTCGCAGCTAAGCATAACTTTTACATTTGGCGGCAAGCTTCTTGTTTCGACATCCATTTTCTGTATCCGAATAAACAAAAGCCAATACAACAATTAACTATCTAAAATTACATAAGAAGATATACGGTATGACAAAATTAACGAATAATATACCTTTAGTTGCTCTCACAATAACATCACATCTTCATGTAAGATGCTCAAACTTCATATTTTGAACCAATTACTTCCTACGACAGCCATCTGTTTTCCTATAGGTAACATAAGGCAGTGTTTAGGTCACATTGTAAACTTCGCCCTGACCATTTAACCTGCATCAGAGTCATCTATCAGACTATCACAAATGTATGACTCACATGTTGACATATTAAACAACCATTAGATACTATCATGTATTCTAAGTGGGTTCCTCATGCTTATACAGAAGATTTGTTCTGTTTGATAAATAAAGCCATGAATTAAACCTATAACAAATCTTAGTCAACAATGATAAATGCCATGTCAAGATTAATCATAGCTTATCTAACAGGATATAACATAAAAATATATCTCAATATATCATTATCCATTATATACGAAATATTATCTAATTAAGCTAAACATAGTTACAGTGACCTTAAACGTTTCTTCCTTTTTGTACTCATAGAGAACAATCAAGCAACCTTCTTTAATGATTTCAAACCACTATGAAACTGAACAATTCCAATTGTGAAATCAAATGGCAACATCTAAAACTATATTACGTAATTAAAAGTATCATAATTCACCTTTTCCATAAGAATATAGCGAACTACCGCGTTGCATCATCATTAGTTCCACAAATTGCAAAGCAACACAATCATCGTCTGCTTTAGGTACCCAATCGAGTGTACCCCAAATAGCATCTCCACCTGCAAATTTTTAATGCCATTGTTTCCAGCATTATAACATAATCATGATAATTATAATTATATGTTTAATATGAAAAATAACAATGTTCACTTACAAATATCACATCCAACCCATTATAAATACAGTACAAAGGAATAAATCTTAAAACAGATTTTTAGGGGTTTCACCACCGGCAGTATCCTAAGTTTTCACCACCGGCAGTATCCTAAGTTTTCACCACCGACAATATCCTAAATTGTACTTATTAACATTGTTTCCACCTTTTTTCCAATTTTCATTATGATTACTATTTTCCTTGTCATAAATTGTACTTATTAACATTAAAAGAGGGACTCAAAATACTCGAGAAAATCATGATTAATTTTGAATTCTTCTATCATACTATATACCTTTATTTTATATAGTCACAATATGATTTGACGTATGTTATCGATTTTCAGATTTTTGTTGTTTAACAAACATATAATAATAAAACATTCAAGGTGTGATAAATTTAATCATCAAACAACACATAAAAGAGAATAATTCTTGAAAAAACCATTAACAATGACATGAAGGTTTGTACCTAATTTTTGGAAACAAAATGTTATTGAATAATATGATGGAGATTGAGAAAAAGATTTGTAAAGGTTTATACAGATTGAGAAAAAAGAGTTATGATAATATATGTTGGAGATGCTCCGAGATATATAGTTATAAAATAGCAATACCGTATTAAATATTAAATGATATTTTTATTAATTATTTTTGCGTTTCAAATCGGCATTTATATATTATCGGCATTTATTTATTTTTAGTTTGTATATATTTTAATTAGAATTAATATTAATATAAAATAATGACATCATCATTATGAAAAGTAAAGGGTAATTAGTGAAATGATGACATCATCATTTTAGAGCTTTATATGACTACTAGTGAAATGACCCGTGGAACCACGGGTATGTTTAAACAAAACAGTTTAATGATATATTTTAAGTATTAAGTGAATCTAAACGCTAAAGTTATTTAGTTTAATGACCCGACGAATTTCGACTAAGAAACTTCTCGTTGTTTTTACAAACACATTGATGTACTTAACTTGGTTTGAATAAATGAACTACATTTATTCTCTCACTATCATCTTTCAATTTTTCATCACAATTACTATTTCCCTTGTCATAAAAGTCTACATTACAACCTTTTATTGAGACGTATATTTCGCATATATATATATATATATATATATATATATATATATATATATATATATATATATATATATATACGTAATTAATCTCGTAAAGAGAACTCATATTTGAATTTGAATAATAATAATAATAATAATAATAATAATAATAATAATAATA